>NW_009944930.1:129841-222650 GCF_000696875.1 Nestor notabilis | reverse complement strand
AAGACCTAAAAGAGCTTCGGGTTTGGCAGGGCTTAAACCACAATAGCAGTAAGAAGGGCTGCTGGGGAAATCCAGCAACTTGCAGTGCATGCTTGATAAAAAGGTTTTAACTCCAGAAAAAGAGAAGTTGCTGTGCTCTGGTTGGGCACTTTCCCTGAGGACCTTGAAAGAAACCCTGGCAGATGAAGTGCGAACTCACGTGGGAGGCTCAGTAGGTGGCACTCCTCCCCCTGAGTCAACAGCACAAGGGCTCAGCTTTGGGTTAGAAGCTGTTCTTCCAAGGAGGATGGGTTGAAATCTTTTCTATAAGATATAATATTTAATATATACACACACACACACAAAAACATGCATATTCAAGTTGTAAATATGTATAAACCTTACGCAGTCTAGGACACAGCCTTCCTTGGAGACTTTCTCCCTATGTCCCAATGTGACCCATTTGCTCCTAACTCCAGCCATTATATTGGAGTGACAGATGCTATAGGTCCTGGCATGCACAAAAGGAGCAAATGATAGGCTATTGCAATACGAAATTCCCTTGGAGTATAAGTGGAGTCTGTTAAATCTTCCTGCTTGCACAGAAGAAAGGCAGTTTTTTAGTTGCCCAGTTTGGGGTGACTTCTGTTTGAAAACATAAAATCATCCTCTTATTCTACCCAGGAGATGATTGCAATGTTTAGATAGATAATTCTCAGGTTTGTACAGAATTTCTAAATATCTTTATGATCTTTAGAACCGAAAGTCCACAATAAGTGGTTACTGTTACTATTAAGTTATACAGAGAAAATAACACATCTAAATCTAGCTAAGTCAGTTCTCATGTTGATTTTAACTTACCCTGCAGTTCCCTGGATTTTCCATATATTTTACTCCACTGAACATTTTCTTAATACTTGCTGAAGCATTTAGGAGTCCAAAAACATAGTTCACATACCTGTATGTTATCTTCCAAATCAGAGTTTGAAGGAAAATTGTAAAGTGAAATGACAAATAATCTGAACAGGGAAAAGTAAGAAGATCTAGAAAATAAAGAATTGTTGGAACAGATATTAGAATTTTCCATTGCAAATTATCACCACTAACCGGCTGTCTGGGAAACACTCCAACCTGATGTTGGGTTCTCTTTGATAACGTGGTGTTTCTAAGCAACATTTCTAGTCAGCCCATGTGTATGAGTGGTCAGCCACCACTCCACAACTTCAAAACATGAATTTCTTTTGTTAGATGCGGATCCAATTTGCTGTTTGGTTTTCATATGAAAAATACATCAGGCTTTTTAATATACAGTTTATTTAAAAAAAGGAAGCAGTGCTAAATATTGTAACACATTTCAACACATATAGCAGCACATCTAATTTATTCAATACTACATTAATGAACCTCTTTTTTGTTCTTGAGCTAAGCAGATGGGTATTCAGGTAGCATGTGTTAAAGTTGTCAAGAATTTATGTTCTAATTCCTTTCACATAAGCAGCCAAAGGCACTTCTTACATAAGAATGACAGCAATAACAATTAGCTGGTCTCTTCTCTCAACGTGTTTCCACTATAATCCCAGATGAAATATTTTTCAGTAATATTTCATCTTGGACCTGCTCAACTAGAATTTCCAAAGTTCGTTCTTTCCAAACCTTGTATGTGAAAAAGATGTGAATTCCAGTCCCTCAGAGTCCATGGATTGCCCATCCAGCTTGCATCTATGCTTTGCACACGCAAGGCATATATAATGATTAGGTAATTCATAATCTAATTTGGAAACTGTTCCTATCTCACCCAAAAATAGTTTCAGTTTGATATGTGGGGATTCATATCACTGATAAATAAAGAACAGGCATGTTCCTGTGAAGAGAGCGATAATCAGTTCTGCAACAGAAGGGATCTTTCATACTGACAGTAGAAGAGAACCGGACCTGTTCTTGGCTGATGGACTTTGAGCCAGACAAAGTCCTGCAGACTCCTGGCAGGGATGGGAATACAGTGGAGCCACAGGAGATACTGTGTTCAGTGAAGTTAGGCCATTTTCTGCAGCTATGCTTGCATCTCAAAGAAACTGACTTCAGATAGCTGGCAAGGACAGTTGCATTCCACACTCAGGCAGAAAATATTTTAGATTTCTATAAAATCATCCTATCAAAATGAATATATTTTATCAACTCAGATCTGGAATATATGCATCCTTACGGTGCTAATTATAACGAGACATATGGTGAAACAGCATTTCAGATTGAGACATTTTAGGGAATTTCTCTACCTACGATTCCTTCTTGACACTGGAATCTTTCTTATGGACATCTGTCAGGATGCAAGTTCCAGCAGGAGTGTGGCAAACTCAACTCCTCCTTCTGATCGTTTGCTTCCATGTTGACATAAAACCCACAGTAGGTGACAGAAAAGTTGCTTGCACCTGGCTCACGGCTAAAAATAGTGACCCATTAAACTTTGATGATCCTCATCCTTTCATCTGAGCACACTCAGATGAAAGATGGCAACCATCCAGAGCAAACGGTTATTTCAAGTCTGATTCCCAGAAAAGATGGTAATCAAACTACAGATTAGTTACCAAGAAACAGATCATCTGATACACCTTATCTAAAGATCACCTGAGGTATAGGAAAGGGCCTTATAGACATTGTTTCCTCTGAGATCACTTCAGAGGAAAGAAAGAAGCAGCAGAGAGGACTGAGAAAAACTTAGTGGTTCAGACCTGAAATTGGAGAAATGTCAAGAACAACCCAGAAAACTGACCTGAGGACAGAAACCAAGGTAAAGAGGAAACTGAAGCAGGAGGCTGAATGTGGAAATGTTTTGTCCACAGATGTGTACTTCTAACGCTAGCTGAAGCAAGACATGATGGCTTTTGCTACCCGTCAGTTCACTTCAGCTATCCTACATCTCCTACAGGAGAAACTGCAAGTTTATGTTGACCACAATGTGGAGTTCTGGGAAATGATATGTGTGAAGAAGTAGAGGAGGAGGTGATGGCTGTAGGAGTCTTGGTTTTCTGAAACAATAGTAGATAAAAAATATATCAAAGACATCTGCTAGAAAGGGAGGCTACATCTTACCGAGACATAAAAAAGCTTAAAACATTTAGATATCTTGTAATATTACCCAAACACAGCAGCTCGGAGTGTACAAAAAGAACTGAGTTTTATCAAGGCTGTGACACACACAGTCCTGGAAACATTAATTCATCTAGCCCGCAGCTATGTGTTTCTTTCTTAGCACACTGGCTCCCCTTGTTATAGTCACAAAAATAATTCTGTCATGCACTCTTCCTTTCTGAACAGGCAGTCTTCACACAGGCCTGAATTTTGGCTGTTTATGTGGATCGTGCCAAAGTACAATACATGGAGGGGCATCCATCAGGGACCCAAACAGTCTGTGGATTCCCTGAATGCAGTGGGAAAACCACCAAGTGCATCTTTTGGCATTTCATGGCCACATAGAAACATGACCAGATGTATCAGGGGTGCAGCACTGTCCCCCTCTCAGTCTGGCTGCAGGCACTGGAGGCATGTCACACCATAGTATCAGTGCAACATTATTTTATGCCTTTTTCCACCAGTGCTGGCTGAGGTATAACATCCTTGAGGTTTCCTCTATCTTCATGGAGAAAGATAATCTCCTCTGGAGACTTAGAGAAAGCGCTGCAGACCTGCATCATGCAGACAATAGGTCTATCTTTCAGCATTCAGTGTGAGCAGAACTTAGGTAATACAGCTTGTAACACAGAAACCTCATTTAAATTCAGTTAATCTATGTTAATTAATCTTTAACTTTTTTTTTTTTTAAACTGATGCTGAGTTTCATGACTTGTGGAATTGCCCATAAGTATGTTTGTCACCAAATGCTGTGAGGAGATACATGTGACAGGGAGTTCTCACGACTGACCTCCAGAACAACAGCACAAAGGTCAAAACAAAGGTCCACCTAGCACAGTCTCTTTAAATAGCAGCGAAAAGATGGTTAAAGAAAATGTAAGTGCTAGGAAAACAATATGATATTTTGTCTACTGTGTCATTCCAGCTCCTAGTGCTGTGTAGATAAGTGACTTCATAAGCGAGATGTTGTAACTTTGTGGTTAGTACTGCTTGACTGCTTTTCTGCTCCTGATTTTAACTAGTCACTCACTACACCTGTGGTTCAGACCATGGGCTCATTTCATTTCCTTCTTTCATGAGCATTTCTGTGCTTTCTACCATGCGGGCCACTACACTTGAAGTAACTTTTACCTATTACTTCATTTGATTCTCTCCATCTTAAAACGCAGCATCACTCCAGAAAGCCTCTGTGAAAGTAGTAACAGAAAGATTAATTAATGTATCTTTCAAATCGTGCATGTGCTCTAAAGTTCGATCCAAAATTCCATGGCTGACTAAGCAAAACACAACATTGATTTCAGTCAGATGATACACTCTACCTCCAATGTGATATTTTACTTTTTGTTTTGAGCAATGCCAGAAAGTCTCAGGGCACTTGAAAACTCAAAAGTCATATAAATTGGGATTGAAAATTAGATCCATCATTACTAGGTTTTCTTCTCTGATTTAGTTAAAGAAATAGCATTTTCATTGCAAATACAGTTGTGAATTTGACAATGACATTTGGAATGATTATTACACAATGTGCATCAAAATATTTTTGCCAGTTAACATGCTTGGTGAATATTCACAAAAACCCAGTACATAGGCAGAACAGAGTTTAGTGTTATAGTATCAATAAACATTACAGTCCCTTTTGACAACCTTCTTCATTCTCATCAGTCCATGATTATGCCACTGAACACTGTGTAAAGAGTAGCAGAATCACTGACAGTCCAAAACGCCATTTAAACCTCTTTAGGTGTTTGATAAACTCAACTTTTTTCATTGAGACTGCAAATATGAAATCAAGAGACCATCTTTCTATACCATGAATGACACCCAAACTTGAAATTCACCATATGGATCAGAGTCTTACAAGATTCTCTTTCCCATCTTTGGAAACAGGATAGAATCCGTTTCACAACCTGGCAAGACTGCCGTTTGTCATTCCTCTTTTCATTTTCTCCAAAATTTCTTTATCAAATACCATAGGTTGAAGACATCCTTACTGGGACCCTTTTCATTTTCTCTACCAGACAGTTGTTGAAGTCCTAACACAAAACCATTTTCTGTGTCTATGTCCTTTGCACATATATGCCCCTACACTATTCCGAGTATCAGCTCTTTTTGTTGGTTCCTATAGTTCCTTTTAAGATTTCTTATTTTAAGATGGACTGCACACCGTGGTTCCCTGCTCACCTCAGTCTCCACTGTGATATTTTCACTCTTCTCTCCAGGACCAGTTAAGATATAAGGCCTTCAGTGGCTCTTCATAGCCTGCTATGGGGAGCTTCTTGAGGCCAACACACCAGCTAGTCTACCTTCTGCTTTTCCATTTTTCCAGTGAGAAGCCTGCAGGCAAACCCTCTTCTTACTCTCTGGCCCCAAGCCTTTTCCTATGCTTCACTTTCCTGTTCTACTGCTCTCCTTAAATCAGCTTTAGGAGGTCGATTCCTCCTCCTCTCTTTCCTATCCTGCTCTCCCAGCTCTTGACTTTTGCCAAAATATCTTCTGATGTCCCCGTACAGTCCCCTTGCCAGTTAACTGACTTCTCCAAAGAACCTCTGCAAGCCTATGACCCCTCCTGCCCCTCTTTTTCCAGTTATTGGATGCAAACCTTCCTAATCAGTTCCAGTTGAGGTGCAAATGCTCAACCACAGGAAATTACACTTTTTGGTTTATTTGGCATCCTTCTGACAAACACTCCCCTGCTTCACAGGATTGTACAGGGTGAGTCCTTCCAGGATCAGAACACTTTCCAAAGTCTTGGTTTTATTATCCAAAATATTTTAGGGTGCAGAAACAAATTTTATTCATAAAATGTTCCCATTCTTTTAGAAGTCAGGACATACTTTATTTGAACCTTCCACCTCAGTAATCAAGAGATGTGTCCTAAACACCTTGTGGGAGATACTTGGAGCTCCTTACTTGCATGGAGTCAATTAGAGCATGAGCAAGCAGGGCTCAGCACCTTCAGGCTCTCTTTGCAGTGACGAGGTGGTACGTGCCCTGACAGTACCTTTGCAAACTGCATTGCTATTCCTGCATAGCTTTTTTTTTCTCTTTTTTTAATAATTCCATTGCAGGCTTGGCCCTTCAATGTGCTTAGCACTAAGCACATAAATAGTTTAACTGATGTGAAAGAAATCGCCTACATGCCTGCACATGTGATTAAATGCTTTGGTGGATCAGGCCAGAATGCCGAACACATTGTTGAATCAAGCAATGAGTGTGTATATAAACAAGATCTTTACAAACTGACACAAACATAGCACTGCATTTCTTTAAGAATCTCGTAACTATGTTCAGCCCTGGCCTAAATGCACTGGCTTTAGTATGAAAAGGCTAGCAATTAATTTAGCATTACTTTCATTTTGACGTAAAGATAAAGTCTGTGGTTCTAATTTTATTAGTTACAGACATATTTTTGGTAGTTGCTGTACAATCTTAAGTGATGATTTACAGTATTGACAATACACAAAACCCTAAAAACATTTGAATTTCTATTTTTACCAAGCTTGATTGCTTTTATGAAGGATGGTATTTGTGTTACTGGCCACTGGAGCCCAGCTAAGAACCTTAAATGATTATGCTTCTCTGTCCTTGCAAGTAATGAACCTTTTTCCAGCCTGTAAAATGGTGGTGTTTTGTGGTTTCCTGGAAGGGAGATAGCAACTAGCTGTGCCTGCTCCCACTGAACGGGATCTCAAGTTTGTCGGTTAGTATCAGATACTGCAGTGCCAGCCACCCTGCAGGCATTAGTGCAGAATTAGGGGAACAACCATTACATTGTTTTATTTTATCATCATGACTGCAGCACTGCAAGTAATCTCCAACTGGTACAGCCCCGTTAATAGTCAGCCTGTTAGCCACAATTCCATGCACCAGGACAAGCAGCAGTGACGTTTTTATGACATCAAAAGTAAACAGAGATTTACACATTCTATTTTGATCTTGATCCTCTTCCAGGTTTTTTAGCAGTTTATTTATTTTTAATAGTTACCATGAATTTTCTTAAAACTTAGAGCACTTCTTTCTTTGCTCCTACTTCTATATTGAAAGATATCACAACCCATCTTTAAATGGGGTTAAGCTAGTCCTCCCAAAAGCCTCCCAGTGGAAATGCTAAGGGTTTAATTTCCTAGTTTAATCAGTCATTTATTTTTCACTTTGGGAAGAGAGAGCTTCCATTGATTGCAATAAAATCACATAACGGATTACTTGAGCAGGTCAAAAAAAGTGATAAGAAAGTAGAATTTACTATTTTTGTAGATGGCTTCAGAAATATTCCAACTTTACCAGTGCTCACATCCTACCAACAAATGGAAGATCAGTGCACCTCAGACCTGCTAGTGTTAATGAGAATGATCTCTGCAAACTTGCTGTGTGTAGCTGCGAAAGGAAGAGACTCCAGTGCTCTTGCTTGTTAACATTCTCCTTTGTTTCTGCCCTCTCCAACTCAAACGCTTCCTAGCTGTTTTGCTGGCAGCTTTAGCAGCATTAATGTATTCCAAACTAGAAAAGTTTCTACTTTAATATCTTACAACTAGCTCAATATGTACTGACCTCAAACCCAGGATAGTAGTCATTTGATATTGCAGCTCATTATTGTCACTCCCAGCAAATTTCCCCTTGAAAATGCCTGATGCTTCCCCCACCCTCCCACAAACACCCTCCCACCCTCCATTCAGAATTTGGTTTTAATTGTTCAGGAGAGAAAATTCAGACTGTGAGCCAACAATATATTTCCAGGGGGTACAAGATATTAATAGAGCTACATCGTGGCCCCATATATTGTAATAAACTGTTCTGTAATTTGTTTACCCACCGTAGACAGTAACTAACATTCAGATAAATGGAGTTGGCGCCTGCGAGATTTATGATATACTTCTGTGCTTAGCAATGTTTAATCAGGGAGTTAAAATATTACAGTGTAAAATCCTTTACAAGCATGCACAAACAGAGAACTGCCATTAGAGGCTTGGCAGACTTACTCGGTGTCAAATAGTACCTCCAGACACTCTCAAAACACAAAGAGGAATATTCAAAGCAGCTACTAACTGACTAGCATTATTTGAGAACCACGTCAGAGCTCATTTTTTTAGGGGGACTTGCTTTTGAAGTGACAGAATGATAGGCAGGGACAAGTGGGCTTGTCTGCAGAGCTCATCAAGCTGAAAGAAGTTGGGGTGGGTGGAAAGTGTGGAGGGGCAGGGGGGAAGGGAGGTGAATTTTGGTCAAAAAGGTGGTAGATGCCTGTCACAGAGCTTAGTGTGTTTGGATAAGACAGGCTAGCATGTGGGGGGATCAGCATGAAGCATCACACCTGGAGGAAAAGACAACTAGCTCCAGCCTCAGTGCCATAAGCCTGGCTCCACGAAGTCTAGCCAACATCTGGAATGGATATCAAGAGACACAGTGCAGCCCTGACTGGCGCTCTACTCTACCTTTGTACTTTTCACTGCAAATTGAAAAGCAAAACAGACATCAAGGATATATTTATATAACTGTCTTCAAGCTGCATTTTCTACTCCCATCTGCTGCACATGATAAGTTTCAAGTGTTTTCTAATAAAAAAAGGATTTTTTTTTTTTTTTTACTCCTTGTTCGGTATACAGACTGACCTTTTTTTTATTCACGGTTTTAAAGGAACAGTAAATATTTTACAGCCAGAGGAAGTGTCAGCACCGTAAGACTTTCTGTTACTGACATTATTTAGCTATGCTGGCTATTGAGCCAAATGTGACAGGGCGTGAGTTTGTGAGCGTGCAGATGCCTGCGTTTGCCTGAGTGTGTAAACGAGCTCACTCGTGTGCATTTATAAATGCACATGTGCTTTGGAGAGGAACATTCCTGCGAGTTTTTTGCTTTATTTTCACATCGTGTTATTGTTATGTCACTCAAAGGAGGAGGACAGCCCTGTATGTACAAACAGGAGATCCCGTGGTAAACTGCTCTCCAGGAGGGATATGCTGAAGGAATGCAGCCACAATATCAGAAAGGCTCTGGTTTTCCTCTCTGCTTTCCAGCTACCTAGCTGATGAGACTAGATCAGCCTTCTAGTCAGGTTGATTAATTATGAGGAACATAACCAGAATGAGAAATGGTTACATTTGACTGTGAAACTTCACCCTCTGACCATAAAGCACCAAAGTGGGCCTGTCTATACATGGGTTTCAGCAGACACATAGGGAGCAAAAACCAGATATCCAAAATATACTCTGTACCACAAAGACAATGACATATACAAATAGCCATGAGAAAGTACAGTTGTCTGAGGAAGTCAGCTTCAACCCATGAGAGACAGTAGGAACCAGAGATACTCATCCAGCCCTAAGAAGTATTTCCTCTTCAGTATAGAGCAATGAGCCTGATCCCTATCTACCTCATTTATTGATATAAATTAGGGATAGCTGCATCTGTCAGAGTTAGACTGGTATAAAAGCTTCCAAAATGCTCTTTGAGTCCACTGGTGAAAACGTTCACCAGTACTAATAACAGGAATAACAATCCTATAGAAACTGTCTGTAACATCAAAAATCTTATTTGTTATTACTTGTTGCTTTCATAGAGAGAAAAGACAATCAAACTGAAAAAAGCTCCATTTTCTCTCATTCATATTGTAAAGTGCTATTTTCATCTGGTTTAGTACTGTGAACAGGAGATGGGGATGTAAAACCTATGGTTCTGCTGTGACTGCACAAATTCACCCCATAAACGTAAAGAATTAGTAACATCTCTGTCTAGTCCTTTGTAAAATACGTATAATTCACCCCTAACAGAGAAAACATGAGGCTTAAATAGTGGTCCTTAATTAAGATAAACCTGAATTTTATGTTGGAAATTTATTGCTGTGTTATGGATGTTCAGTGATGCAGAAATATTTTTCTTTTTCTCCATGGGAAAGGTACCTTTTTCCAGAAGACAGCCTTCACAAAAAAACATGCTGTCTTTAAAAAAAGTTTTATTTTTGTAACAAAAATATTTTCAAAAGTGAAAAATACTGTTTTCGCCAACATTTCTTATATGAAAAACCCCATCATTCCTAATTTGCTCTACTTGTAATGTGCTTCAGCTGCTTCAGTGAAAAAGCCCAGTATAACAGCAAATACTATATTTATAGCATACAAGGAAGTTATACACCCTACATTGTGAGACCCCATGAATTTCAAAAGAGCTAAGAGATATTCATAGCTGAAGTTTTCTAAAGGAATGTCAAAATGAATGCAATCTGAAAGTGGATCATTTCATAACATCTATTGAAAATCATTCTCTATTAGTTGATGAAACATATTTGCCCTCTTCCATAATATGCAGGCAAATACAAATATCTGGTTTTCAATTGCTGCTGTGTTATCAGCAGCAATTATCTTGTTAGGTAGGGAGGTTTGTGGGTTGGTTGTTTTTTGGTTTTGGTGTTTGGTTTTTTTTCAGTTAAAGGCCTATAACTTCATTGAACCTCCCAAGTTTTATTCTGAAAAAAGGGTGACATAGGATCTGTGAAGTGAAACTCAGTGTCGGTAAAGCTGTTGAGAAGTCACAAAAAGGAGAAGCCTTTTTCTCTGAAACCAGTCACTGTGCATGAATCAGGCATATTTCACAGGCAAAAGAATAGCTTGCTCTCCTAATTCTGAAAATATGGTTTTCCTTTGAAATCTCATTGGTAAACTTCAGGCATATTCCCTATGTAATTTCAGAGTTTCTTATTCCTGAAGTTATGGTCCCAAGTGAAGTTATCATGGCAAAAGTACCATATGACAAAAGATTTGCACATGATTTTAATATGGAAACTCTGTGGAAAGAAACACTAGGGCAGAGTCTGGACATAAAGAAGGCAGTGATTTTTTTCTTTCCATATCTAGACCATTTCACACCAAAGGCTCCATGGGTTTGCTTTCTGGAGAGTAAGATATTTCTGATTGCATTTTAACAGAAGGGATCATAGATAAAAAGAAAAGCATCCAGATGGGTCAGAGGGAAACACCAGCATTTCTTGAACCCCCTTATTTGTTTGCAGATAAACACAAGATAGCTGTAAAAGTGACAATCTAATGTGTTTGCAAGAATAAGAAGGAAATTAAATTGAAAAGATCTGAAGAAATACGTGTACATTTCTAAATTTTACTATTCTTGAGTTTAATAATAAATGTTTCTATAGTGACTATGTATGTCTTGTATGCATATTTGTATTTGTGTTGCCTCATTTGTTAATGATGGAAGGAGTTGTTCTCTACAGAAGGTCTAAAGAAGCAGAGTATCTGTACATAGGGATGGTCTGCAGCAGACCACGGTACCAGGTCATTTCATACTGTGCAGAAAGTAATGAAATTAGCACTCTGTAGAGTTAAATATCCCATGCTAAAAGGCACTGTCTGCAAATTTAGTATCAAGATTACATTAAACCCCTAAAACTTGCTGAGCGAGGTTCAGTTTCTGAGTTTGTTCCTCCCTCAAATTTCATGTGGCATATTTCTCAAACAGGGAACCTGCTTATTCTCTCTGTTTACCACTATCTGCCTGATAAACTAGAACTGAAAACACTGCGTTGTACTGGAACGTGAAGTTCGGAGTTCAAAACAATTGCTTGCTACAAAAATAAAGGAAGGCCTTTCCTATGAAATCTATGAACTCGAAACAGGGATACAGAACTAGTTGTTGCCAATAACTTTAACTTCATTTATCTATATTTGGCAAAAATTGTGCTGCAGCTGGAGATGAAATGCTGAGCTAAATAACTGCAGCGACGTGAGCTCCAAAACAGCAATTACTAAACTGTGCTGCCTTGTGTAAGATTTTACTTTTATTTATTGTATTTAAAGCAACTCTCTAGCTATGTACAGTACAACAAGAACTGCCTGATCAAATAATGCCTGATTGCAAGGCATCTCAGCTCCACTGTCAATATATTTAAGTGTTTAGCAAGGCAAACATATCTCTCACGAAGCCAGATTAAAGTGGTATGCATTGTAGTTTTACCATTCTATATACCTTTTTATTGTCTCTAATTTCAAGAAATAACTGATTTTAAACCTAAACTTGGCTTATCAAAAATGCTGAATGTATTAATTTTTTTTTCTTATTATTAGAAAAGCTATTCATAGTTTTAAAAGGCTGAAGAAAAGGGGCACACATTCCCTATTCTGTGTGCCATATTGAAAACCTCCATCTCACATGTCTTGGTTGTTTAACTTCATGGTTATGAGAGAAAAAAACCCCAAACAACAACATATTAATAAAGCTGTTGGAGAAACTGCTTGCCAACATAATTTCTATCACCTACCCTTTTAAAAAGAAGGACAAGAAAGCTGGGTTTTTTTTCTGCAGTGTCATCACTTCCTGAGGAATGCCTGTGTTCTCATGTGAAGCCCAGGTAGCTATAATTATGGGTGTTCTCTACTACTATCTAACTCCACACATGTGTCTATAAGGTGCCACAGTGGAGCTTCACAGTGGCTTCTGTCTCAAGCACAAAGATGAGATATAAGAATATTGAACAAGTTTCATCATGCATAAACAACTTCATCTAGGGAAAAGTTGACATTTCTGAGAAAAATAAGGAGAAAATGAAATAACATGAGTATTTTGCTAGTTGTTCTAGAAAATGGATGCTGACGCCATAAATCTAGTTCATTCCCAAAAAGTAATGTGACTGAAATAATTTAACAGTGCCAGAAAAGCTGACTAATTGCCTGGATTCCAAAGGTGACATAATTTTTCCAAGATGACATAGTATTAGTAGTATTCAGTCCCTCAAACAGTGGATTTTGTCCTCATATGCCGTATTCTTAAGTCTTGGTTTACTTCCACAACCATCAATCCTGATACAGAGCCTTCGCTTCTTCAAATTTCTTGTTCATTTATGAGCTTTTTAACCAAAACCAGCACAAACTCTGAACTACCTCAGTCATTTTCTAGATGTGGACAGCAGCACTTCTTTGGACATACAGCAGCTGTTTCCCAAACACTTAGTGCCAGTGGATCATTGCTGTCATTCAAATTAATCAAAATTACTCTGCACTCTTATAATCTAACTTCTACTTGAAGGTAATACTAAAAATAATTCTTAATATAGGTACAGATTTCATCTGCAGATCACCTCCCATGTCTTCATTGATGGGCCATTAGTCATTAGTGAATACAAAATAACAGAATGGTGACATTTTTTCCTCATCATCTACATCCTGGAAACAGCTGTGTCAAAGGAAGCAGCCTTCTAGATAATAGTGGGTCATATTGCTTAATTTCTCACCAACTTCATCTTAAGAGAAGCAATGTTAGATTTTTCTGTGCTCAGGGAGCAGTAAGCTGTCTGCTTACATTTCCTCAGATGCTTCACCATTTATTTCAAAAATTGAAACCTCCTGAGGAGACGTAGGAGTGGGAGGCTTGCTTCTTGTCACCTTCTATCAACTTCTGAGCCTGCCTCATTTGATGGAATAAATTTTAGTCCAGCACTATGCATATAGGTATGTCTTTTGCTCAGATTTTGTGATTCTAGTCTAGATCTTGTGACTCCATCCTCTGCTAAATTGCTTGATTTCTTAGTGGAAAGGAAAGGAAAGCAAAGCAAGGCAAAGCAAGCCAAGGAAAGGAATACAAGTCCTGTATTCAGAATTCTTGATGGAACTTACCTACCTTTGGTTAATGGGTATAGCCTGTCAAAGCTTAGCTTTTCTCTTTATTAATCCATACTATGGGTCACTCTTGCAGTTCTATAGGCACAATGTAGAAATATTTCAACATGTTAACCTACAGCTGCATCACCACTGTAACTGTCTACAAGCTACAGTTGTTCTCATAGTACTTATTACTACGGGAGGTCTTTCAGAATGGAAACAAAGACTTAATAAGGACATGCATCTACCAGCCATTTACATCCCTAGACCAGCACTGTTGTACTGAGAAGATAATGTCAAAGTCCCTCTAACCTTCTGATATTCTAGTCTGAGCAGATCAGTGATCAGCTGCTCTTCACAGCCAGGTCCTTGCACCTTGAAGAACATGAAAACCATATCATAGTTTACTCTTTCTTTGCAGATACTCTAAGAGATGGCAGAGCTAAACACTTCAGCAGACATCACTTTAAACTCAGTAAACCACATAAGATTAAGCATTCCAGCTTCATTGCCAGTGCTTTTAAAGTACATTCCCTGTTTTCTGTTTTTACATCAGAAAGCTAATACTTACATTGACTTCTTGCTAAAAGAGAGAGACTGCACACATACTTCCAGATAATCTAACCTGTAGAGGCTGCTAGAGATTAACTGGCTAGGTGTTACTGATGTTGACACTCTGATATATGGCTCTCTGCTTCTACTTTAATATCTTACGGCCATCACACATGTTGAATGTTGTTTGGGCTGTCATGCTTCAACATAACATGAAGCAGGAACTGCAGCAACATATAAATTTACAATAGAGAGTCTACATTTACTTTCACATATAGAACATACACAGAATTCTTCCTTTTAAAGTAAAGCTTCCTTGTCTATTCATCACACACCACTAATCACCACCACTTAAGCATCTCAAAGAAAATGATGTGCCATGTATCAGAAAAACTGACAGGGCAAATGACTGAAATTGAACACATCTGTACAAATTGTGAAGAAACTGCAGGACTGTCATCCAAACAATAATAAAGGCAGCCACATTTCTTTTCTAAAAATGGAATCTTTCCCTTGCCACTTACAACAGTTTAGTATTTACACACCTCCACAAGTCCTCAAACCACTCTTCCTGAATGATTCTGAGGCCTAGATCGTGCTTCAGCTGTTCTGGAAAGATCAACAGCTATCCAAGCACATTACAAAATAACAGCCTGACTAACTCTTTGTATTTAGCAGGATAATAGCACTGAGGAATCTTCTCTTTGCTAACAAGGTTATATTCTGGTTGAGGAAGATCTACGTGCACATGGATCTCTCATTGCATGTACTCTTTTTATTGAGATCTAATCTCTATTATCCAGTTCACTACCCTTATATTGCATTCTGAGCTATTAAATAGAAAAGACTATGGTGTTAATGTATATGATTACCATGGTAATGGAAGCATTAGGTATCTTCGTGAAATTTCTTATATGTATTGGCTGCTCTTGGCTACAGTGTCATGTCTTCTGTTCCCAGTTTCTCTGTAGTAGACTGGTCATAAAAGTCTACGTCATCTCCATAACCAGTCAGATAAAGACACAAGAAACACTAAGCCTGATAAAATAAGGGGCTGCTTCTGGAGCAGAGAGCATTTCAGCCAAAAGCCAAGGGGTAAGATAAAGGCACCCCACTCCTGCCTCAAGCAGACACCCTGCTTTGATCTCTTAGAGATGTGCAGCTTTCCATGGGGCTCTGACATCCTGTTTTCTGAGGATACTTGCAGTGCAGGTAAATTATTGTCACAGCAGTTAGGTAATTCACATTTCCACACTTTTCTAATCTGCCTCTGCCTCATGTTCACTTCAGCTCTTTATGCTGATTTCAAGACAGTAATCCATTCATTTTTATGCCAGCTGAGAGCCAGGGTCCACCAGCCTCCAAGCTGAGTTTATCATCTCAGTAAAGCTCGTGTTCTTTTTTTTTATACCACAGAATTCACTTTCACCTGTTAAAAGAATGACTTAGCTCCATACTCAAGAACATCCTGCACATTTCCACCAAGCACAGATTTTTGCTGCCATTCTAGCATGACTCTCTTGTAAATGATACTCAGACACAGGACAGTTAGAAAACTCATGCAAAGAAGCTAAAGTTGATCTGTGCCTTTTACAGGAATGTGCAGTATTGATAGCTTGCAAGCTGCAATCGTTTAAAAGGCCTGGCAAAATCATCATGAATTGTGGTTTCAGACAAGTAAATAACTGAGGAGCTCATATGCTTTAATGACAAACATTTTCTGAAGGGAAGCTATCATCCTAACCTTCCTAAATAAGAAAAAACCATGAAGAACTATTTATGAGGTTTATACCAGACCCAAAGCTCTCAATTTTTATTTGTTTGGTTGGCCTGTTGGGATTTTTTGCTTGTTAGGGAGATATATTCTTTCTTTGTAGAGAGTGCAATACTGTTAAAACCAAAGGATATACTGTTGTTAGTAGATTTGGCCTGAATACCATTCAACTAACATTAGTTATTAGGTCAGAAATAAAACTTACCCTATTATTGAATCCATATTCTACCACAAATACTTTGCTAGTAAGAAAGCACATTTCTTCATATGGCAGACAGGAGCTGAGGAGAGGCAATGGTGACAGGTAATAACAGTAGAATCTCATTTATCCTAAAACATTACATAAAACTTAGGTGGTAATTTTTCTCTGCCTTATTGAACTGTTTTCCTTTAAATTCCCAAGAGAAGCCAGGTGAATCAGGAAAGCATGAGAACGAAGATTAAACAGATTTCCTTTCTACCCTTTCACTCAGGTAAGGGGGAAGGATTCCAAAAAAGCAGTTATTTTAACAGCATTTTCTGGGGAGAAAGAAGAAAAAATTGGAGATGGTGCCTTTTCATTTACAGATTATTAGCAACTTTTTCTGTAGAGAATAGTGCAATTATGGGTCTGCCAAAATGGCTGAGATTATTTGATAAAGATTCATTAGACAAGGAGAAAAATAGAAAGTAAAGGAATTAAGAACTTGGATAATCCAGTAAATTCCACTGAAGCCAACAGAGCCAAGGATGCACAGTTTCCTAATTTTTGTTTTCTGTATTTTCACACATTACCTCCTAAAGCAGTCGTTACTTGCGACTCAACAGGTGTTGCGTGGGCTGATTACATGGAAAATTAAGATCAGGTGAAGTAATATACAGAATTTACCAAAAAGTATAATTTCAGTAATCTCAAAATTATTTCTGGATTTGCATTGAACAAGTGGAATAAGGATTTGAGAGCTAGATGCTGATAATGCTGCTATCTAACACCATGGTTTTGTACTCTCTTCCAGTAATTACAGCTCTAACCAGACATGTGAGACTGGTTCAGTTCTGTCCTTCACTAAACACAATTCGAACCCAAAATACTTTTCTCCAAAGAGAACTCCTTAGACATTGAACTAAGCATTCAAAGTATTCAGCCACTCTTTACTGCTATTTTAATATTCCTTGAGTTGACAAGAAGCCTAATGGCTACTGAGCTTGTAGACTACCTTGGCTTCAGGCACTGTTCTGATCCAGTCATAACATGACCTGAATGTGGTTCTTGCATTTTTTAAAGCAAATGCCTTAACAACAGACTGTCAATCAACCTAAGCACCAGCCTCCTCAACCTGTTTCTGGTGGTGTTTCAATGTAATTTGTTATTGGTCAATCCAGCAAGTAAATCACAGTTTAGCCCAGTGGTTAGGGCATTGCTCTAAAAAACATGACAAGTTGCTTCTCATCCTCCTCCACCGATTAACTCACTTATGCAATTGTAACAGCAACTAATTAAGAGCATTTTTGCCAGGATATCCTAACCAGATGGCTCACATTTTCTACTATGAGTTAAGAAAATAGGATTCAGTCTTCATTAGGAGAAAAGGGGGACTGTCTATTGCACTGAATAAATGTTCAATACTCAAGACAGATAAAATGTGGGAGGAGGAAGAATCAAAGAATCATAGAATCAACTAGGTTGGAAAAGACCTTTAAGATCATCAAGTCCAACCATTACCCCTGGACTGCCAAGACCACCACTAAACCATGTCACTGAGGGCCTCGTCTACACTGGTTTTGAACACTTCCAGGGACGGTGATTCCACCACTGCCCTGGGCAGCCTGTTCCAATGCCTGATCACCTTCTCAGCGAAGAAATTTTTCCCAATATCCAATCTAAACCTCCCCTGGCACAGCTTGAGGCCGTTACCTCTTGGCCTATTGCTTGTTACTTGGAAGAAAAGACTGACCCTCACCTCACTACCTCAGGTAGTTGTAGAGAGCTATAAGGTCCCCCCTGAGCCTTCTCTTCTTCAGACTAAACAACCCCAGTTCCCTCAACTGTTCCTCATAAGACTTATTCTCCAGACCCTTCACCAGTTTTGTTGCCCTTTTCTAGGCCTTCTCCAGCACCTCGATGTCTTTCTTTTGTTGTGAAGGGCCCAAAACTGAACATAGTATTCAAGGTGCAGCGTTGCAAGTGCTGAGTACAGGAATAAAAAGGAGGTAACGATGGAAAGTGACTCTGTCAGGTCAAGTAGACAATAGTGTCAAAAGTAGAATCAAAATTCAACCTCCTGGCAGCCATGACACAGACGCAGTCACTAGAAGGTCTTGCTGGCCCTCACTTCATTTGCTGCTGGTTTTCCTAACTTGTAAGGACACATTCCTCAAACCATCTCATGTGACCTGGCTTGAGCCCAAACATGGGTTGACAAGGTGTCCCTGAGCTCCATTTCTGGGCAGTGAAAACCTTTCTTCCTCTCAACCTAGGACAGATTTTCAGATGGTTAAGATGAAACGTACCCCCAGATTACGTAGTGTATGGCTGTAAAAGGAGCCTTAGTCATCCCAGTCTAGCCTAAAACTAGACTGGGATGATTACGTTTCAGATGCCTGAACTACACAAGAGAAACCTCTATGATCCAGCTGCCCTGTCCAGGCACTGCACCTGTTTGCCCTACCATTATAGATACTGCACATTCAAAAACCCTCAGAAAAAGGTATTAAGCATGCATTATTTTCAACAGCTTTGCAGACACATTCTAATTCACTTATAGGGAGCTATCATTCTTCAGTTATTAAGAAACCCATCCTATAGTTTCACAAAAGTTTAACAGTGGAGCTAAACTCAAAAAGAAAACTAAGCTCCCACAACACAGCAACCATCCCTAACAGCTGGCTTTTTTAATAGCATCCAAGACAAAGAATAGGAAATGTTTCAGTGATGCTGACCAAAATGATGTGCCATCTCTTCGTGAATAAGAGAAATGGAAAAGCACTCCACAACTGAGCGTACTCACCAGCTGGAAGAGAAGGAGAGGCAGCAGGCAGGTGCAAAATAGCCATTTTGGGGCTCTAGCTTGTTTTCTCTGTATTCCAAAGGACCAATACCAGAACAGATTTCTGTGAAAAGAGAGGAATCTAGATTTAGTCCAGAAGTGACTAGTCAATGAAAAGGGATAGTATCCAATCTCCTGCATTTTTAAAGATTAGGCCCCTCACACACACACTGTTTTTCAATATTGTTCTCAATAAAAACTGAGATTGTTTTCTGAACAGGACGCCAGCTGCTTCCTGCTCATGCTACTAATACATAACACTGCCATTGTATCAAATCAAGGGATCCTCACTCTGATCATCAGCCAGCTGAACAAATGCACTATATTAAGTAAATCCTCATAAAAGGCTACAGCTTCAATTGGTATAATTCAGCCCAGTCACACTGACTCCAGCAACATTTCACTCCCGCTTTGGGCCTAATCTGCACTGAGACTTATCTTTCACATGATTAGCTTATAAGTTGTACAGTTGTATGTAGGAAACAGTTCTAGAGGTTATGCACATAGTATTGGCCCTGTAGTTAGTCGCACTTACTAGTTATGACCTCTCAGGCACACTTGCAATGAAAACACACAAACAGCGCAAAGTTCTCTGTAGCATGAGCTGAGCAATAGCTCTCTTTAGCTACAGAGAAGCAGTCTCCAACCTTCTGCAACTCTTGCTGTGAGCATTCCCTTCCCTCCCAAGAGGCAATCTTCCTCAAGAAGCCACTGCCTCATTCCATGCAACTCAAATCTGCTGTTACCATGGTTAATATTTCTGACTTGATTGGCACCACTAGTAATTGAACTGCAGTCTCTTGAGTGCAGCAAGCTCTGTTCATTAGCCCCTATTGTGTTAGGACACTGCATCAACCCACATTATTTTTTTGTGTTAAGGGGAAAAAAAACAGCCATGAATACAAAGTTATATTGCCATACAAGATCATGCATTTTTGCTCTTGGATTAATTTTACAAAATTAAATAAAATATCGCACATAAAATTTATTTATATCGAGTGGTGCAATATGGGTTGAGGCACCTTCATTTAGACTGCATAATGTTATGTATATCTAAAACATGAAATAGCTCAGTGTCAGCTTTATAAGAAGAGTTCCAGTTTCATTACCATCCTAGAAAAATATTTTCAGTCTTTTCCACTTTATACAGAGTTACACTTTATACAAAGTTGCTGATTTGAGTCTATATGTGACAGAACACTGTAACACTATACAGACAATTAAAAGAATCATATACCAGAAGGTTTCCTGCATGAGGAACAGGACAGATAAGCTTTATACAGCAGCTTCAAACTGCCTGCTTTGATCAATATTTTATATATTACACCTCTTTTACTAGATTCTATAGATAAACCATTGATATATTGAACTGAATTAGACCAATTAGAAATTAATTCATAAATCTTGATCATTTTGAGCTGACAGATTCAATAGAAGTAGCCAAGATACGAAAAATATTTTGTATTCTCATGGCATAAAATCTTTCACAAATGAAATGGCCGTACCAGCATGGTGTTCCAGTGTGATCCTTTTGTTCATCCTACCACATTTTTACTGTAATAAATACCCTCCTGGTTTTATCTTTGCAAAAGTTTTCATGCTTTGTCTACTTTATTCTTCTTCTTTTCCCCTTTAGATGGGCCCATTAGAGAGGCCTAAGAAATATTTGTTGAAAAGATTCTTTCCCAAGGGGAAAGGTTAAAAGAAAAAAAAAAAAAAAGAAGAAAGGAAGAGAAGAGGAACACAGGTGCCAAAGGGCAAAGTTCTTTACTCCATCAGCCTGCCTTGGCATTGTGAGAAGGATTTTGGAAGACAAGAAGTTTGTTGGGCTTCAGGAATGTGAGTTTGAGAAAGGTGGATGGGACATGGGGCAAGAGACACTGTAAGATACTGACAGTGGACACACTGCTTCTCATCACAGTTTGCTATTAGGTGGAGTAAGCTGTTCTTCATGCTCTCAGTGCCTAGATTCTCACCTTTCCACAATTCCCACCCTGTGTTGAAAATGCAGTAAAATATTCCCTATTTCTTCAGTTTCCAGCTTCAGCTGAGTCCACTGCATTACACAGAGTCAAACAGGTTTACAAAGAGTGAGGCAAGTTACGCAAAACAGCACATGTTCTTCCAGAGACACACTCATACAACACAGCAGTGCAAAAGAGCAGTACTGAAGACGTGCATGCCCACGTTGACAGAATGGATGATCCTGTCAGTGGTTCTGACTTGTCTCAGCTCTGTCTGAGGACACCCAGTGCTCGGAACATCAGAAAAATATCCCATTTTATACAAATGTCTATTGAAGCACCCAAAATTGGCAGCATTGTATGTGTAGATCCTCTTCCACAGCATGCAGATAGTAACATTTATCTTTTCCTTTATTACTGTAAAGCTTACTTTATATTTGCAAGGTACTCAATTGATAGAGTAGCACTTGCCAGAAGTCCATGACACTGTGAAAATTCCTTATCTGGTGTATGCCTGATGCTGGGACTGTGTATGAGGACCATTACGAGCAACAAACCCAAACAGACTGTGAAATGCAATATTAACTGAACCTGCTTTACTCTGAGTGATTCTCTGATGCCTAATATGGTGGTTGAGCCAAACTAGCAAGGTTCTGAGAACACACACTATCCCCCCCTTCTCCACATCAGATTTAGATTAGATTGTCCAATAGATCTGATTGAATTGACCAATAGATTTAAAGTCATAAGAGAGATCGCTACCCAGCAGAAAATAGCAAAAGACTCATTTCTTAAGAAAACAAGGTTAAAACTAATTATTGATCATCTGTCTCATCCAGCAATCTCTGCCCATGTCATTCAATAAATGAGGTAGGCACTCTATGGAAAGACATTATACGTGACCAAGTAAGTTTTCACATGTGCCAGCAGGTATAAGGCGTCAGATTAAGGCATGCGGCTGTTGCAATACTGACACATTCACACTTCTGATTACCTTATTTCATAGCTCTAATTTATTTTACGTTCTATCACCCCTTAATTTATCTTTGGGTATGCAAAATCCAAACAGCTACGTGTCTTCTTACACTTATTCTGCATTTTTAGGTTAAACTGGTAACCTGGTGCATGAGCCAACACTCATCACATGTTCCCAGTGCATGGGCGGACACACATGCTCCTGTAGCTGCACGAGTTCTTTCTGCCCTTTCACAGCCTCACCACCATGGGGGATTTGTAGTGTTAAGTAGCCCCAGAAATGGTCATCTCTGGTGTGCATTAACTATGCACCCTTTGTTTCACAATTTATACAGTCCTCTTCAAGCTCCTGCTGGGACCACTGCAAGCAAGACTCATGTACAAGCAGACTGGTTATTTTCATGCCCGTCAGCTTTCATTCTTTTTGTTGGCCAACATGCATGCTACATAAATAATCATGGTTTAAGAATAGAGCTAAATTCTATTCCTCTGTTTGACATACTGAACTAACTGCAAATATTCTCAGCTCAGCTTTTTAAAGCAGTCTGTAAACAGCACAAAACCCAGATGTGACTCAGAAAGGACACTCTCACGTAAATATAAAAAGACATCACTCAAAGTACAATGTTAAGTCTCAGTAATTCACACCTATTTGAACTTTACACTTCGACGGCAACAACCCTGACCTAACAAATACCACCATGTAAATTTGTATAAAATTGAGTACTTTACAGGATCTTAAAATCATAGTCACATTAAAATAATAGTGGACTTTTCCCTTGAGCACAGCACACACACACAGATTTTCTAAAGTACCTAAGGAATGTAGGTGCGTAAGCACTACTGAAGGTCAGTGGGATTTCCATGGCTAAATCCCTAAGGCATGTTGGAATCAGTCCTTTGCAATTATTAATTCAAAAATACAGGTACAAAATAGTTATTCACTTCTGTATTTTAATGTTCACCTTGGATAGAAGAACAGGCCACATTTGGACTGATCTTGAGTCACACCTGCCTGCATACATTTCCAGTGAGGCAATGTGTGTTGGATAAGTTATCTCTAATGGGAGAGAGAGCATCTGAGTCTGACTGTGGCTGTTTATTTTTATTATCTTTAGTTCTATCCTCTTGCTTTCCTTTCTTTATGTTCAGCATGTCCCATTCTTAAGCTAATTTTCTTCGTGTGTGTTTTGATATGCACACTGTTTTTCTTCTTGGCCACACACTCTTTTCTCTCTGCATCACCAGGCTGAATTCAGAACGGATTAGTGATTTAGCTGCCTCCCTCTCCAAGCTGTATTTATGATGATGACAGCACTTGGGTTAACTCCTTCTTGTTTTCTGATAGAACAGAAGTGAAATTAAATGCATTTGTTGGCCAGACAGCCACACTAGGGAAATTTCTGGAGTTAGAGGTATATCTGTGGTACCAGAACACTGTCAGGGGCACACATCTATGACCCTCCCCCCATACCCATCCAGACTCACCCTCCCATTCCCAAACACAGAAGTGGGATCCTACCCTGGACAGCCTTGATGAACCCACTGATCACCAGCATCCTTTCCATTTGAATGGCACAACATCCATCAGTGAAGGAGCAAATAGTTCTTAAGTCACACAAGACAATATTGTGCCTGCATTACCACAAGTGAATGCTACTGGGGCAAAAATCAAGTGGCAAGTGACCCCCCAAGAGACAACAGATATGGATACAGCACAGTGCTGCAGATGGGCTCCACAAAGAGATGTGCACTGATCAGCAGCTGCTTGGACACAGTGCTCGGTGTTAAGCTTCAGATTCCAGAGGAAGAAAACGGTCACTGTTTCACTCCACAAATGTAAGGAACAAATGCAGCAGAGTCCAGGTATATGAGTGCTGTTCATTGCACTGACACTGAACAGGCTTTGAAATTATTTTGTCTGAGCATTCAAACAAAAAATAAAAATCAAAAACCATTTTGGTTAGATATGATCTTAGTATTTGAACTCAGACCCCCAAAGGTGAGGACTGAAGCCTCAGTGTGCATTCAAGCTCCTTCACCATTGGAAAGCAGTGAGATTTAATTATTTTATGGCTAGAAGATACATACCATTCCCTATAGGAAACTGCAAGCAGTATTGCAAAAGATTAGCCTTATTTGGTTTTGTTTTCTTTTACACAGAGTAACATAGCTGCTGAATCATTATTAATAATTGTTTATGTTACGGTAATGCCTTAAGAAACCCTCCAGGACAAACACTAAAAAGGATAAACCCTGAGCAATAGCTCCAGCAGAGCAAGGGGGATTTTATTTTCCCTGGACCCTGAGCCTTTCGCCCCTGCAGTCAGGCTGCTCCCCAAGGTATGCAACCACTCCTGTTTTGCACATCCTGAACTGTGCGTGCTATGAGAGGCGCTGCTAAGCAATTGGTGCTACCATCCTCTATTCTGCTACCTGAAACCCAGTCACCCCTCAGCTCGGTAACTCCCCAAGAGATCTGACAAGGAAAATAAAACAAGCCTGGCATGCACTCAGCTATGTTAGTCAATCTACATAATTCCCTAGCTTTGGTATCAGGCACCACGCAGCTCCCACTCACCCCAGTAGGAGGGAACTGGCCCTGTGCGTTGCCCAATTTATCAACATGATACATGAAGTCTGTCTGGAAGATAAACAAGGGGACATATTGCGGTGACATATGAACTCTTTTCAAGTTGTGCATCCTAGGAGATAGATTACATGATGAACATGTGCAGTATGCCTTTTCCAGCTCGTGATTCTAAGCTGAACTGTAATGTCCTTCCTGAGGACAAGCTGAATTTTATCCCAGGCATAAAGCTGGCTTCCCTTTCTGGGGGAGTCTCTCAGAATTCAGTTTCTTGGGGTACTTGACAAGTGGCTAATGAGAAGAAATTTATGACCCTTTGCCTGATGAGATTTTGTGTTGTCTTTCTGTTTAGGGAGAGGTGGAGAAGTACATTTCTATCCAGAGAAATGCAAAGAAAAAGGAGCAAGCCCTAAGGTATAAAAACGTTCCTGTGTCCTGTCCCTGCCTGCCTCTTACCACAGCTGATTGCAAAGGCTGTTTGAATCCACCTCCTTCCACACTTCCTCTCTAAATCACCATCACTTGAGAGAGAAGCAGGAGCAGCCAACACACAGTAATTTTTAAAAGGCATTAGGAGTAATATTGTGACAAACAAGTCAGCAGCAATTCAACACCTCCAAACACAAAATGGTAGAAGTGTGCCCATCAAAGCACAGCTACAGAACAATTTCTGGACTTGCCATCTCCAGTGCAAAGTATAAAGGGGGGAAATCTCCAGTAGCCTAAAGGATGCACGAAGACAGCATCCCCAGCTGAATTGATCTGGGGACCTTTCACTCCTCCTGACTTTGAAAATCTCCCTCTGTAAGTGTAGCTGATGTTAGAGTTATTATTAAATCTGCATATATCTGGACCACAGTATTTTTGAAAACAGAGATAGTAATCTTTTAATAATATCTTTTCTCCTGTTCTGACCAATCTGTTGACATGCTCAAAATTCATTACAAACATTGATGTTAAGCTTGAGTCACCTGGCTGGAAAAAACAGGTTGGCATAGGAGATTTTAAGAGATACGTTCACCAAAAACAAAAGGCTCTTTTAAAAATGTATTACTATATGGGGAATATATATATAAACCAGATAGCTGTGGTAACAAAAAGGCTGGCACTGGCTATACACTTAGACTATGTCAAAATATTAATTAAGTAGAATTCAAATATTAGGTGCCGTAATCCAGCCACTTTCCCTCACATCACTTACTCCAAGGCTATACTGAGCTTGTACCTGACCTGATCTGGCCTAGGAACAGGCAGAAGCCCATGTCCTGAGACCATCAGGATGCCGGAGAGGGACTTTTCATCAGGGACTGTAGTGATAGGACAAGGAGTAATGGGTTTAAACTGAAACAGGGGAAGTTCAGATTAGATATAAGGAAGAAGTTCTTCACAGTGAGGGTGGTGAGGCACTGGAACAGGTTGCCCAAAGAAGTGGTAAATGCTCCATCCCTGGCAGTGTTCAAGGCAAGGTTGGACAGAGCCTTGGGTGACATGGCCTAGTGTGAGGCATCCCTGCCCATGGCAGGGGGTTTGGAACTAGATGACCTTAAGGTCCTGTCCAGCCCAAACCATTCTGTGATTCTATGACCAACTCACATCAACGTTGCATTCAGGCTGCCTACAGATCCCTTGCACACTGGTGCTTCCCAACACTGGGGACTTTCTAGGAAGGATATTTGGGCTGGTGGCTCAAAGTCACTCAGACAGTGGGTCAGCTGGATGCTATCACCAGGCACAGAGCATTCAGGCCTGATCGTGTGGAACATCCTTGTGTCTAAATACAGTTCACCCCCTCTACCATTTAGCTTAGTTACCCCCAGTAACCAAGTTTGTACATGAGTTTGGTCCTACAGGGCTTCAAGGAAAAAGTAAGATGGACTGGTAGTGACTTGCCTCCAGCCTCATGGCCACTGCTACACAGCTCTGCCTATATTAGGCTGTGACTACACAAACACTAGCAGACTAGAGATCATTTTCAGACGAGACCTTTTTTAAGCTCTCAAACCAAGTGGCATGGCCCAGTCTGCATTCATACACACTCAAATCCCTTAAACCAGGATGGCCATATCACAACTGCTTTTTGGAGATAGTTCTTGTTATATGTTCTGTTCCCATTCATCCCCAGCTGAGATAATGTGCTGGTTAATTCCATTACAGAGATCCTGCTAGCAGCTTAAGTGTGGACAATCACATCCCCATGCTTAAGCATAAACTCCCAACCCAGGTTAGTTTACCAACACAGGTCTTATGTCCACACCTGCCCAGGGAGAGACAAACTCAAGATATCCACTGTTGTCCTGCGCTGCCAACACAAGGTCTCACCTGGGCCTGCTCCACCAAACATCTCAAGAGCTTGGGTCCACTTTATGGCCCTAAACACACTGCAACATGGTGCTTTGGAAAGCCTGGCTGGCATCTAATGATGCGACTGGTAAGCCAAGATTGGGAAAGCAGTTTTGACTAGAACCAACTGGGTTGTATTTTAAGGTCTATATCAAAACACTCTGAAAGCAGCAAAAGTAATGGTCTCTCTGCATAATGGCAATAGACATCAGAAGAGCCTAAAGGATTAATGAAACAGAAGGCACAGTTTTGTTACTTTGATGCTCGGCTTCACATGCAGCCTTTTAAGTCAGCCTCCTCAAAATCTGAACGCACTCCCTTTTGCACAGAACCACAAAACACACAAAAAGGAATATAGGATGCAATTTGGAGAGACAATATTAGATTGGAGAATTTTGGACTATTTCTCTTACAGAGGCAATCAGTGCCAGTTTTGTGTATCTTTCTACCTGCACGAACAAAATAATTACCAGACTACAGCATTCTGCAGTAATGATCATTAACTGCAATAGCAATATTGCAGGCTCTAGGGCCTTATTGTAATCTTCCTCATTTCAGTGTTAAACTGCTCTAACTTCATTAGCTTCACTGAAGATACTCCACTTTACACCTACATAATTGAGAGCAGAATCAAGCCTCCACTGCTGTGGAAAATACTGTGTAGTGCAGCACTTTTCAAATAAAATGTAATTAACATGAAATTCTAGATCCATATTGCAATTTGCAGAATGATCACTGTGGGTGCAACATGACTTCCAACTCCCTGTCTCATCTTAATTTAGTTAGAAATAGGACTGCCTGTGTAATATTTTCTCCATCACAGCAAACAGAGGTATATTTCTTCTTCTTTTTCTATTGTTATTTTTTTCTCTTTATAAATCTTTGTCAACAAAGGATTATTGGCTCACCTGAGAGAGGCAGTTAAAGTCAGATACTTACCCGTAATTAGGGAAACTTGGAATCCTTGACAGTGAACACCTGGCTTCTCATTACTACCTGAATTTTATACTTCCAAGTGTTAATCTCTCCTCAGGGTTTGCCTTGGAGTTTCATTCTGGTACTCAATGAAACCATCAGGTTTTCCAGGCACTGACACCTTTAAAATGTTTTCCACATGGGAACCAATAGGAAACATGTGTGATTATTACCGATTTCTCTGTGTTGATTTCTATTATGGTAGCACCCTGGAAAAATAGTACAGACAGCAGTAATAAAATCTTTAATTGAATGACTTTATACAGCAGGAAGAGTTGTGTTTAAAGGGGCTGGTGGGGGGGGAGGGCTGCTATGATGAATGGTGTTATCATGATTATAGCTGGGTTTAAAGGATTCGAAGAACTTCTTGCACGTTTTTTAGTCTTGAAAGTAAGTCCCACCAGCACTTCTTTCCTCTTAAAAGCCAGCACCACTGCCATTCCTCATAACTCTACATGAAATACATGGGCTACCTTGAAGCTGGGAGCAGGCTGAGCATGAACTCCCAGCTAACACTACAGGGCTACAGTTCAGGCAGATCACTATAATTTCTTCTACTTAGTGCATAGGTTTTTTGACTTCCCAACCTTTACCAGCCTTATGGGAAGGAAAGTTTTCACATTCTTGTGAGATGTGCTGCGAACTTTTTACTTTTACTCCAGACACCAGAAAAGCTAGGCAAAAAGATATCTTTGGGGTTTATCTTCTATTAATCAGAAGAACTATCCTGTGCCTGAATAAGTTGTTTAAAGCACTCCAGGCCCAAAGCTCTTATTGACTACTGCAAGGCTACAGGGGTAATAAGAAATCAAAATAATCTGAAAGAACACCAAAGCTAAGAGTTCACATGGAGCTGAAACTCACTTAGAAACACGAAAACAAGTGGCTTTTAAACAATAGTTTGTTTGGTTTCCAAAAGCAGTAGGTGCCATTCAGAAGGAAAACAACCATGTTGTTACCTCTATCAAGTCCAAGCCCTTATGCACTTCACAATTTTTAAAGTTTTAAATTAATTCAGGAAGAGCAGACTATGCAATTTACTTAATGAGTAAGTAAAACACTCAGTGAAAGAAAATACGTAAATCTTGTTTGGAATCTGAAAGGGGAAAAAAAGAAAGGAAACAAAATCTTGTGACTGATTTAAGCCTTAGTATCATAATTAGCAATATTTTGCTTATAAAAGAGCAGTTATGATTTAAACCCAGAAGAAAAACACAGATGACAACTGAGAAACCTCAAATTAACCTATGGTGAGGTTTATATGTGAAAAAATTAAATCAATGAAGAATGCAAAATTTAATTAAAATATCCAAAAATCAAAGGTCTTGATAAAAGTTGTCTTCGCCTTGCAGTTCAGTGAAAGTTGAAAACTCAGTTGCCTGCTGCATTTCCCTTACACAGTTCAACTTAGATTCTGATGTCTAATGCGCCATATATGCTAAAAAGAACTCAGGAGAAAAAAGAATTGGTTCTTCCTGGACAGATATAGGAAGTTTCATGTCCCTTTTGCCAGAACTGTTTCATTTAAAACCAACCCTAGTCCAGTTCTCACCACTGCCAGAGGACACCTGACAAATTTTCCCAGGAGAATAAGATTTTCTTTCTTTAGCTGCACAAGTATGATTTGAGTTCTGGGCACAGCCCTGGGAGAGACTGATGCACATACTTTGAAGGAGACTAGATAATCTTGCTATCAGAACTGGAATGCAAGCATGTTTCCCCAGACCCTTAGTGGGGTCCTAGATGCGTGGCATTTCCCAAATTCCTTGGAGATATCCAATAATCCTTACCAGTCTCCTGGTCACTTGGGGAGCAGCTGCAGAGCTCTGCCTCCTACTCAGCAGAGCTCAGGTTAAAAAAAAATCTGTATCTTCATAAATACTTGGTGCAGATCATTCATAAAATAAAAATAATTTTTTAAAAAGTGCCATTGTGAGAGTGCACATCTTGTACATATATAAGTAACGCAAGGAAAGTTTAACCTAGGTGCTTCTCCCCTTACCAGTTTTTCAGTCTCCATTGACTGTTTCAATTCCTCCATTAACCCCCTTCCCCTCAATTCCCTGAGGCCTGTTTTCTCTCTCTGTTATAATACCCTACTGTCTCTGCCTCTGATTTTATGCAAATGTGGGTTATCTGGGGTGATGATTATAGAGCTGAAAACAAGAGTAATACAATAGTTCTGCTCTGGAGCATCAGACTGAAAGCACAGTGAATCACTACCCATTCTGCTGGGAGTATTTCTGGGCACTTAGCTGCACGTTTTGCAATTCTTGTCTTCTTTCCTTCAGATCCTGGTATTTCTCTTCCATTTACATGTGTCAGGAATGAATTGCTTCATAAGGCTGTAAGGTAGACTTGTGCAACAGTTCAGCTTCTCTGGGTCTGGTGACTTGCATCACAGATGTGTTGCCTTCACAGGAATGATGTGATGCCAGCTTCCCAGCACAGAGTCTTCATATATTTCGATGTATCTGCATATAGTTAGTTGTATCTGTGATTTGATACTTCTGCAAGTCCCCATTTCTTCTGACATCAGCTTCTTTCCTTATAGGCACTATAGTTCTCAGTTTTCTGTTATGAAAAACATCCACGGAGGTGGTGACAAACAGTGTTGCAGTAGTGCCTCCTGACATGAGTTAGTGAATCTGCCCCAGAACACTCTCAAATTCTGGTCACTGATGAAGTAACGAGGCAAATCGTTGGGGTCTGAAATGTTTCTATGAATTCACCTCTACTGTTCTCACAATATGAGGAATCCTGAGGAACTTGTAATCTTAACAACTACGATTTGACCATCTTGGCTCAAGAGATTGACTGATGAACCAGCTTTAACTGCCTGTCTGCCAAGTGAAATGAGGAATAGAAAAATCCCAAGAGGGATATTGTAGACACACACATAGTTGTGATGGAGAAGAGTCACAAAACACACAGGACAAAGAAACATGTACATTCATGTGATGGGGAGAGCCTGACTTAGCTAATGCATCCCCTCACAGTTTCAAAAAACCTGAACCGAGTCCTCTGAGAAGGTGTCAATAAAAATATCCATGCCCTCTTGGATGCTTACTATGTAAAACAGCGTGCTCACATACTTGCCAATAGTGATTTCTAGGAAAACATTTTTAAATTTGGGAAGTCTGAAGAGTTCGTGTTTTGTTTAGTGGAGGGAACAAAAACAAATGTTGTTTTGGATGAGCACAAATGTTTCATTTTGTGGGGTTTTTTTCAATTCAGTCAACAACAAAAATACTTCATTGCTAGCGAGTCAGGCACATACACAAAACCCGTAGATTTATTGTCCTCTGTTGCACTGGAGAAACCCAAGGGGAAACTGTGTTAGACAGGCAAAAAAAAAAAAAAGAAAAAAAAAGAAAAACAAGAGAAAAGAATTCTTACTTTAAGATCTCTAACAGTATTACAGTGATGGCGAATAAATGACTACAAACCTCAGAAGCTAAGGACTTCCATCTTTAGGTATGCTGGTGCTCCTATTATGAGCCCCCCACTTCAAATACAACTACAGAGAAGAAATTGATTTTCTGGTTTTATGGCTTTTTAAAGGCACATTAATATTCTACATAACTGAGTACTTCCACAGTACTTTATTATGTGAAATAACATTAATTTCAATGGGAGTTTGTGTAGTATGGTAATGATGTCATTAAGCACAGCTGTTAAACTCGTTGGGCTATATACCATCCTGAATTACACCTGTACACCCCACACTCCCTGATCAGCATGCCCTCTCCCACACCTCTGTACCTGAGCCATACAGTGTGTCTCTGCTTCCCCTGGCTAGCAGGGGCCAAAGCTCTGCAGCTAATGACTAACAGGCAGTTTTGAGACATAGCCCATGTTATATCCATCTGCACAAGAACAAGATTTGTCCAAAATACACTTACAGACCGTTATTATACTGTGTGGCTGGGCCATGGACTGGAATGGCTTCATCGCTTTATCCTAAAATGTCAGAGGTTTATTTTCACAGCACCTTTGTGAAGAAGAAAAAAAGAGCAATTTAATTCCCCAGAGTGGAACTGGTGCATATACAGAAGGTATGATCCGCACACAGCAAATTCCTCCAGTGGCCTGAGTCCTGAGCAGCATCCTGGCTAGAGGTTGCTTTTCAGACCCCTTACCGCTGCAACCAGTAGGGACATCAGTATATGACATGACTTATAGATGACTATTACCATTTTAGTCCACAGATAATAACTTGCATGCTCAAGGATTTGCAAGACTTTGTCCCTTTAATGTTTAGGGATTAAAATGCATCTCCAGGAAAAGCTTGAAATAATGGATGGCAAGCTGCACCATCTTTGAAGTAGCTCCAGGAAGTATTGTGCTCAGAGTTGCTCCTCTGAAGTATTGTCAAGCCTCTTTCCTGTGTGTGCTGAGCTGAGGGAAGAAGGCATGTTTTCCTTCCTACCCTATCCATGCTGTTTGCCTTGAAGCGAAGAGAGAAACTGATGTACATATAGATTGGGGAACAAGAGGCTGGAGTGCAGCCCTGAAGAGAGGATCTGGGCGTTTTAGCTGACGATAAACACAGTCTGAGTTAACAACATGCAGCCAAAAGGGCCGACTGTATACTGGGGGTGCATTAAGCACAGTATAGCTAACTGGTCAAATGAAGTGATTGTCCCACTATACTTGGCACTGGTGAAGCCTCACATGAGGTACTGTGTGCAGTTTTGGGCTCCCCAATGCAAAAAGCATATAAAAATCTTGGAATCTGTCCAAAGGAGAGCAACAGAGATGGAAAAAGGAAAATAGGGCATGAATTAGGAGGAATGGCTGGGGATACTACGTTTTTTCAGCTTAGAGGAGACTAAGGGTTGACCTTAATGCTGTCTACAACCTCCTCAAGAGGGGGAAAGGAGAGAGAAGTGCTAATCTCTCTGCCTGGTGTCCAGTGACAGGATACAAGGCAACGGCTTAAAGCTGCATGATGGGAAGTTCAAATTGGATATTTGCAAAAGTTCTTCCCTGAGAGGGTGGTCAAGCACTGGAACAAGCTCCCCAAGTTTTTGGATGTTCAAACGACATCTGAACAACACTTTTAGTAGAGACCCGGTTTAACTTTTAGGTTGCCCAGTGTGGAGTCAAGAGCTGGACTCAACGATCCTAGTGGGTCCCATCCTACTCAGGATATTTTAGAATTCTATGAAAATACAGCCCCATCCTCAGCTTTTCACTTGATCTAGAGGCAGCTTGGCAAAATGGACCAGGAACCAGCAATGGCCTGGTATGAAGGAAGCTCTCCGTTTCCATCTTCACATCATGGCTTGCAGCCCAAACAATCTCTTTGACTTTAACCTCTGTCCTTTGCTCTCTTTCCCAATAATGGAATAAAGGATGATTTCATTAGGATGGTTCTTCCTGTCCCATTAAAGTCAATGAGAGTTTTGTTAATAACTTGAGCAGAAGCAAGATTAAATTCTTTATTTTTCTTTTTTTTTTTATTCGTATCTAAGTTGGATTGCAGTTGTACTGATTGACAGCTCCGCTACAACTGCATTGAATTGCTGCCCAAATCAGTAATCTACTTTGTTGTCTTAATTAACTTGAGTCAAATTTGAATTGAATTGCTTTTCTTGGAGATCTTTTAGGGTGGCTGTCAATCCAAAGGTAAAGACTTTTATAAAATTGCTGCTGCTTTTTATTTTGTAAAATTGCTTTAGATAAAGATATTTTTCTTCATCTCTTACCTCTCAGTACTTACATTTTCATATTTCATATTCCTTTCCATTTCCTTTTTTCATTTTTAATATATTCTTTTCTCCCTCTTATTTTTTAATTAGCCTTCTATTTGAATTTAATTATTTTCTTCCTTTTCAGCTAACTCCTGTCTTACACAGCACACTATCTCACCACCCCCTTCAATAAAGCTCTGTCTCTCAGCTTCACCTGCCTCTTTTAAGTCTCAACTTTCTAATTTATTTTTTGCATTTCTAATTTCTTTCTCCCCCCCAATAATTCTTTTTTAACTCATGAGTTTCCCTTTCAGCCACAGGGTCTAAGTTTCTCCCCTTTTGCTTCTTTTACATCAATTCAATGCTGTAGGTCCCAAATGAGCAGCACCAGATCTGTACCTTTCCAGTGTAAAGAAAAATCAGGCCCACAAAGCAAACCCAGTAAAGAAAACTGGAAGGTTTTCCTGGGCAAAATGGGAATGTTTCCTTTTGAACAGACTGGGAAACAACTGTTCAAAGTGTGACAAATAATGGGAAAATTTTTCATATTCCTGATCCCAGGAAGGTGGGAAAACATTGGAATAAGCTGTTAATGAATATTCCTGATTTTTATGCATTCCCTACCAACATTTCTCTTTCTGCTCCCCTTCTTTCTCAGAATTCACATATGCTGTCTCTCTCGGGCACAAACTCTGATTTTGTTTTTACTGCTTTTACACTGGCTTCACCGTGCTAATTTCTGTTTCATTTCTCTTGAGTTATGCAAGCTTAAGCAAGAGCAGACTCAGGCTCTCTGTTGGGCTGGGATTTTCCTTCTTCCTTTTTGACTTTTACTTTTTAAATTTGATGTCCCAGCTGATCTTAAACAGCTGGCTTTTTTCATTTCAGGAGTAACTTAAGTCTGCACTCTCCAACAACATACAGCAGTTATCAGTTAATGAGATGACTTGTACCCTTGTCCACACTTGCATCACTACGGCTGCTTAAATGAGCTGATGTGCTGCAACTGAGGATTAAACAGTCTCTTTCAATCCTGCATGCACTGCAGCACAAGCTACTTACTCCAGCAACCACAGAAGCAATTGCAGTCCTGGGAAAGTCAAGATGAGCAGAAACTCTGGTGCATTGAAGGTAAAACAACTTCAGCATTGGAAAAATGAAAAGAGGAACACATCCTCTGCTGCTGTTCAGATGCTGCTGAAATCCCCTGCTTTTTTTTTTTTTCAATTGTACATTATTTTGTATATTTTCACATCCTTTTTTAATCCACCCACCCATGGTATACTGTGAACATGCTAGAGTTAAGAAGGACACTCCAACATTCACATCTGTACACTTCACCATTCTAAAACCATGCACATACAGTATAGGAAACATGTTCTAGAAAAACAAGAAAATTCCTAGTATTAGAACATGATCTTAGAATATGATCCTGGATTCATACTTCCAGGATGAGGTAACAGCCTTGGTACCCTGAAGCTTGAAGAAGAGTTAGAGCTGTTTTTATAATAATGCTACATTTGCTCACTCCACAAGGAAATCAGAAATGCTGGGATATGGTTCCTGAGGATTTAATCCCAGTGTTGGTTCCATGCTGAAGAATATTTAGCTGTAAATGACTACCTGGTCATTTAAACTGGGGAACTGAAGATAATTACATACATCTTTTGGCTGTTATTGATTACAGAAACACCACAACCTAACTATTTCAGCCCTAGGGATAACTAGGTTCAGATGTACCCTCCTCTTTCTATGCAGACTGCATAAATGAAGATGCCTTAAGGAAGAATTGGAAATTGGGGTCCATTTATCAGAGCAAAGGTATACTTTGTTTGGAGAAGCTAAATTAGTTGTTCCATTTCCATGTTACAGAGGCCAGATTCATAACATTTGTTATGTGGAGGCAGCATTTGCACTGAGGTGATTATATTTGCCAAAACAAGCAAAAACCTCAGTTGCTGAAGATTTTTTCTGTCATCCACTATTACTCCCTTCTCTGCAAAAATTCTGTTTCACGCTTCTTTGACTTATTACAGTAGAGAGCTACACCACTTTTATAAGTAGCTTTACATAGTACCAAAACTCCACAAGATCCCAACACAGCTCTAGGCACTTTGCAGACACCTACCCATAGAAAAATCCATATATGCACTCAACCCTGAAAGATGTTCATACCAATGCAAAATGAAATTATTATATTACCACTCTGGTTTGATGGCAACTGAGGTCCATCAGTTAATCAATTGTGTGCAGCACCAAAATAGTACTGAAGGGACACAGCAGTCCCTGCCCTGGCAACCTCATGAACTACTTTCCCATCCCTTCCACGTTACACTTGTGTGAGCACTGCACATAGGCAGCAAGTCTTCAGGCTTAGAAAGGACTCAGAATAAAACCCACACCAAAACAAAACCCCCATTGTGTACTTTCTGATTAATTTTTGAGTGCACCTGAAGCAATTACAAGAGTAGTAATGATATTCTTCATAGAGCCTGTCCCTTAATGTGCACCATAATTAGAGGAAAGTTGGATCCCAACAGACATGGTCTCTAAAGACTGGAGGCATTGGGGGAGTATGGGGGTGTGAAAGAGAAGGGGGTAAGGCCATTAAACATAGCCAAGGCACCTCTGCCTATCCCTCTCAGCACAGACCAATGCAAATATGTGGTCTGAAAATTAACACAGCTAAGAAGGAAACATCCCACAGGGAGAATCAATACCCAGCAAAGGATAATGGGAAACCCTGGGCAAGCAGCTGTGATCTGCCCTCTGAACATTAGCACCTGTCGACGACAGCAATCAATGCTGGTCAATGGACAGCTCTCCTTACAGCTCAATTCACACAATGATCGTTAGCTGGAACCAAGGCGGTGGCACCCCATGCTGCCAAATGGTGTCCCTTTCTTCCTAAATGCAGATAAACAATGACTTCCCAAATAACTGGCACAGCTCTTTCTAATCTTTCCTCCCTCCCTTCTGCTTTGGTATACAAGGAGAATCCATAAGAATCCACAGCTAGAAATTAAGTTATTCAGTTTAAGTTCAGAATATATTGTGACACAAAGTCAAGGCATGACAGGCACTTCAAATCAGCCATAGCAAGGAATTTGGGCTTACCCATTTCTGTTGAGACCATGTTTGTCTTACACTTTATGATTATTATTAAATAATGAACCTTATGTATTACCCTTTCAAGGGCAGTGGAAGAGCAAAACTGGAGATGCTCAGAGCAGGTTGGAATTCAAATTATTCTCCACAGGACAGAGAAGTTTTTCAGGCAGTGACCTTTATGGTTGTCTATAGCTGCCTAAGTTGCATCACTTCTTTTCACAGCCTTTATATATGTCTCAATACAGTCACACTGCAATATAGTGAAAAGAGAAAAAATGGATATAAGCAAAGAGATAGTTTCATGGAATCCACTGGGCAGAATGAGGAATTTGTCTGATGTAGTCAGCAGCAGGTCCTGAAAATATTTTTTTTCTCCACTTAGGAGAACTTTCTTGTTTCTGTTGCAAGTAATAGCAAACAATATCAAAGTCTGCAGGTTTGCTTTAAAAATTTGAAGCATACTATTTTGGCGCATGACTGTATGACTTTTCCTAATAGCCTCCAAGCTCTGCTGTGCTTCAGTATCCCAGGATACTGTGAAATACACACAGGATGCTGAACTCTGAAGACATGAAAGCCTCATTCCTCTAAATGACATGTGAATACTCACACGCTCAAAATTAAGTGTGCTTCATTAGTCTGGGGTCTGTGAATCTGCTCTAAATACTAAAAGCCAGAAGAATGTCTCCAGAATTTTGCAGGAAATCATAGTAGCCACCAAAAATTACTCCAGATCTTGCAGTTCCTGGTCCCGTGCTTTCAACATAATAATATCCAGTTTCCCACTATAGAACCCAGTAGCATTAGCAAACATAGAAATGCAGATTGAGCTTACCAAGATGCCAGCTAGGGCTCTGAAAGGTAGATAGCTGAGCAGTGTACTGGAAAATGACCAGATATATTTAAACTGGCACGATCGAGTTCACTACATTCTGAACTGATGCCAAAAGTTCAGGAGCATTGTGAGCACATCTTACAGAAGGGACGCACGTTTCTGTCATCTACTCCTGGTACTGAGCACAGCAGAGTGGAGAGCAGGGAGCAGAGGGCAGAGGATATCCTAGAGTGTTCTTTCAAACTTGACACAGATTTCCATTTTGTCACGTTCTTAGCATATGTGTTTATTTTCCTTGAATATTCAAGCATTTGGAGCTTTACAGTTGCCAGAGCTTATGAAAAGTGCATATTTAGCTCAAAGAGTTCCCAGATGTGAATTTCAAAATGACACTGTGTTGATTAGCTATAGAAGGCAGCCAGTCAAAAAGCAGAAACAACAACATGTGACTTGGCACTCCCCAGCCAGCCAGAAAATAGTCACCCATTTAATTTTTTGTGAATTTTTCAAAATCTGGGAACACAGCAAAAGTTAAAGGCATGAACAAATGTTTCTGTTTCCCAGTCTGCACCTAATGTCTTACTTGCTTACCTTACCTAACATCACAACTCTTTCGCCTCCCTCTGTTGGGAAAGGTCTTGAGAAGACCTGTGGGGTCACTGGAAAGCAGTGTCCAGGATTTCAATGTTCCTCCATCACTGAAGTTATCCTGCCATAGAGACACCTTCTACCTCTCGGGGGCGGGCGGGGGGTGGGGGTGTGGGAAGGGAAGGGGTATGAAATTAGAGTGAAATGCATTTATTTTCTCTTAATGTTATGCATTGTTTGCAGCTGATCATTCATCATCACAACTCACCCCTATGAATGATTCATGAGGGGACAGCTGTTTCTAGGGCCTCAGCTCCTGAGCTGCACATAGCACATGAGGCAACCCCAGGCTGCATATGGGGGGTGGGGGTGTGGGAAGGGAAGGGGTATGAAATTAGAGTGAAATGCATTTATTTTCTCTTAATGTTATGCATTGTTTGCAGCTGATCATTCATCATCACAACTCACCCCTATGAATGATTCATGAGGGGACAGCTGTTTCTAGGGCCTCAGCTCCTGAGCTGCACATAGCACATGAGGCAACCCCAGGCTGCATATGGGAGAAACTGAGCACCTGAGAAGTGCTGAGTTCTCTTAAGCTGAAAGACCTTATATTTTCAAATGAAGGCAAGACTACAATACAGTCTTAACAGTGAAATGGGGAAAGGAATGAGTAAGTAGATTACACATAGAAATATAGAGTGCTTCAAGGTATACAATATGCCAGCCTTTAAGGAGAGATAGTATTAGTCTAATCAGCTGGAAACAGTGGGGTTCAGTATCCTGTACAGGATTCTTCCGGCTTCCACAAAATACATGTATAAAACACACAAAACTTCATTAAAATGTTGACATGTGCAAATAGTATTTGGTTTGTGCTCTATTTTCTATACTTAAACTGCACACACTACAAAGGACACTCAGAAGGACTTCCTTCTGAGTGTCGTCTTTGTATAGTAAGATGTATATCTCACACTTCTGTGCACAGCATGTGTAGCTTTTCTACTGCAGACAGAACTAAACTTCTCCTGATGAGGCTTCCCAGCTTTAAATTAATGGTAATGTAAAAATAATGCCCTCCCTCTTTCTTTACTATTATCTCAACTGATGGAGAAAGGCATAAGAGAGAATTTTAAAATCTACTCAAAAAACACAGTTGGCAATATTACAGTAATTATTATTACAAATCAGCTACTTTTTCAAAAACAGTGACAAATTTGCCTTAAGAAAATGGGAAGCTGGCAGTAGAACTGAAGTGGCAAACAATTTCTGCACTGTATTTGGATGTTGCACAGATCAGGGAAATATTTTACGTCTTTTTCCTCTCTCTTGTGTCCTTGCCTCTTTGAAAAAAAAAATATATATCGAGGATGATATTCCACTAGCAATTTTAGGAAATCCTTAGATCCCAGCAATTTGCACTGAAGAAAGAGTGGTACTACTCTTTAAAACACCACACAAAAAAATTAAGACTGAATTGCCAAAATCTGATGCCATTCCTAATACACAGCACAGATGTTTAGAATACAAGAGAAAATGCTACTTAGAATTTGTGTTTCAAACTCTCTAAAACCACTTCAATTGAAAAAACCTCACAGACTGACCTTTCAAAAAATAGTTCCTAACTGGAGAGCCCAGGTTTGAAATTCATGTATCTCTCCCTTGTCTAAGTTTTACCACAATGCAGAATGTTTTGGGGTTTTTGTGGTTTTTTAACCACACAGCTTTTGCGTGAGATGTTCTTTATCCTATTTGGATAGTGCATTCTCTCAGCCCTGTTCTGACCTTTCACTCATCCTACCACAGACTCAGTCTACAAAGTATTCAAGGTTATTTATACCACAATCAGTGTTTATACAGAAGTGGGCAAGAAAACTTAGTTGTTTGTAAATGCATGAGGGCAATTTAAAACAGAATAAATTTCAGCTGCAGTGCTGGAATTCTTTACCATGTCTCCATAAGAGATGTACAAACCACTTACTCTGCAGAGAACAAGGTTACAAGTCACACATCATACATACACTGAAATTACACGGTTTGTGGTAGACCTCTCTGGTGCCAGAGCCAAACTTCATTCTCAGTCTCCCGAGACAATGGGCTTATGTTGATAGAAGGTTGCAGAATTTGACTTTAAGTCAGTAAGCAGGCACACCAGACAAAAAACAACAGACCTCTGTGGATATATGTCCTCGATCAGATATTACTTGCACATGGAAATAATTTTTGGTTACAGAATAAAGCCTTTTGTTGTCTCCAGAAAGATCAGTACTATGTCTAGGCAGCCAAACATTAAGTAGCTGCCTGGAAGCAGCAGTGGTCACTTTTGCTGTAAAGGAAGAGAACTATGGGAAGCTTTCCCAGGAGGAGAGGCAATGTGTTCAGCCACCTTTTTTTCCACTAACAACAGTGTAGTTCAACTTCCTCATCACATAGACATGTGGCACCAACACCATCTTACCTGCATGCAGCCCAGAGAATAAATAATGCAGATCTTTGCTTCAGGGAGTTGGACTTGGTGATCCTTATGGGTCCCTTGACATATTCTGTAATTCTACGACTCTGTACATTTCAGCTTGCTTCAGATAACAGTTTCCAATGACAAAAGTCCAAAAGGATGAACCACCAAGGCATTATTCATTTAATAATATAGCTGCAGTAGGATTCTTTCCTTTGATATAAAAACCTCATTTATTTGTCAGGCTCATATTTCTTTAACGAAGATCACTTCCAATGACACACTGAGAGAAGACCAAATTTGTACAGAACAGTAGGATCCTTGAAAGTGAAATAAGGGCAATTCCTTCAAGTACAGTGTGGCTATAACATAATGTCTGTCCTCTCCTCAGTACCCTTCAGATTCCAACTATGTGCAGAACATGACACTATTATCTGTAGGAAGAAAAACAAAAAGAGAAAGGGTAGGTGGCTGTCTGCAACAAATTACTACTGTTAATGGTGAGGCATAACAGAGCTCAGAAACCATTAACATTAGATATGTTGTGTATGCACATGCTGGTCACTTTCTGGGAAACATATTCTTCTGTATAAGTTAAGTCCTACATCTTATATCCTCTGTACTGAAGATCTGATTCAAGCTGAACTCTACCAGATTCAAACACACTAAATTTTAAGTGCTTCAACTCATAATTAAAGCTCTGTATTACCTCTTATTATTTAATGTTACAAGGATTTTTAATTATGAAGATAAAATTTTGCTCTTGGATAATATTTATCTGCAGATTTGCATGTACTCTGTCCAAAAGAGATAGAATTGAGCATGAAAGAAGCAAAGAAGAACTCAGCAGAGTTCAGGTTAGATCCCTCAATTCACTACTTTGTGCCTGTATCACTCTGCTAGTAGAAGTCAAAATAATAAAATGCATAGAATCATAGAATCATTTAGGTTGGAAAATATCTTTGAGATCAAGTCAAACAATTAACTTAGCACTGCCCATTCCACCAGTAAACCGTGTCACTTAACAGCACATCTATACCCATCTTTTAAATACCTCCAGGGGTGGTTGCTCAACCACTTCCCTGGGCAGCCTGTTCCAATGTCTGACAACCGTGAAGACATTTTTCCCAATATCCAATCTAAACCTCCCTTGGCACAACTTGACAATGTCCCATCACCTGTTACTTGGGAGAAGAGACCAGCACCCACCTCGCTACAACCTCCTTTCAGGTACTTGTAGAGAGCAATTAGGTCTCCTCTCAGCCTTTTCCTCCAGACTAAACAATCCCAGTTCCCTCAGCCACTCGTCATACGACTTGTGCTCTAGAGCCTTCACCAGCTTCATTGCTCTTCTTTGGACACCATCTGTGTCAGGAAATTAAAGCAACCAGCCTGGTTGTAGACCTCTATGTGCAGGATTGATCTGTTTTCCAGTGTTCTTTGGTATCTAAGAGAGACAACACCAGAAGGTGTTGCCTTAAATGAAAACTGATAAAGAATAAGAAAGAAAAAAAATCCTGTGCTTGTAATGGACATAACTGGAAATTCTTTGAAATTCCCACACGAAATATCTGTGAACTTAAAGTATTTTTCTGTAATGCTTAATAAACCTTCTATTTATGACAAGATAAAAAATTGAAAGGTCAGCATTTTCTTACTTAACATTCGCTACAATTTACTTTTTTTCTTTTCCACAATGCTTACATCTCTGTTCCCACAGTGGAGGGTTCTTTCTCAGCCTTATTGAACACAGTAAATATTTGAGACAGCACTGAAATAATTCATTCAGACGAATGCATATCTTGGAAGAAAATCCAGCTACATGAAGGCAGCTTAGAAAGGGAATGTTTTGTAGGTGCTGTTGTTCATGTCCTAAAATATCACTTATCTTTCTGAAGAACTTATCCTAGGATATTTCCAGACTCTTTTCCCATACTACTGGTAGGCTTTTGCGTGTATGTTTTTATCCAGATCATCCTCTGGATTTTGGATTTGGAGAGATATGGGCACACTGTGGCTCTTTTAAGGACTACTAATTCCTGCAGGAGAACTAATCCACTACCCACTAACCTACTGCCAAACAACACTATGGGAAACAAAACCTCACCACTGCAAACAGACGCTGTAACTACCTCAGATCCATACTGCCATTGTGAATTTGCTTTCTATATAGTAAGTGGAAAAGAAAATTGCAAAGCAGAGGCTGGACTAAATGACTTCCTAAGGTCACCTCAAACCTCAATTTTCCTGTGAATCTATGACAGGTGGCAATGTGGTACATGAGACAGAAGCTGCTCTTACTGCATAAACCTGAGGATTTACTACCTATTATTCCAAGCTGTTGTTACAGTTATGCCATCCGATGTGAGGTGCTGCATGAACTAACTTCTTGATTATGTGAATTGCCTTCCTCTAATAAGATTTTCCACACAAAGTATTAATGTATTTTTATTTATAATATATAAACACTTATAAACTATAAATAATGTAATTCATTATATAGACAGTGTGAACAAAAATAAAACCCAAGCAATTCTTTGACAATTTAGCAATGTCTGTGCAGTGTGTTACGTGCTTTAAGCAGAAGCCCACACATGAAGACGGAGCATGAAGTGCCTTTCCTGGGGCTTTACAGCAACCAGGGCTGTACCACCAGGAACAGCACAGCTCTCAGCCATGTTCAACAGTTGTGCAATACTGATTTGGAGCAATATCAGAATGGGACCCCCCTCTGTGACAAAAATAGGGCTGACAAAGTTATGGAAAGAGCCAACGCTTAACAACAGACACAGCACATGGCAAAAGGGAATGCTGCCATGAGCATAACATAAGATAAGATTACACTCACAGAGCATTGCTGTTTGCAGGAAGAGAGATGTTACCCCTCCACACTCACACATTGTAATGAATCACAGATTAACCGTTACATTATTCATGCAGATTCAAACGGCCATTGTAGAGTAGAAGGCTGCAGGGGCAATTGTCCTACTGTTAAAAACACCAAAGAGTTGCCTCATTTCACCTCAGAGAAGGAATTCCAACATTACACCAGCAGCTCTCAAAAAGACCCTTTTCCCACCTACGCTGTGCTTCCCATCATGAACATAGTCTTCAAATATTAACTATTTCAGATTATTTCAATAACAGTCCTCTACCTGGTGTCAGTGGCCAGGCCCTCAAAATCCACAGAGTGATTCAAAGCATGCACACTTCAATGGAAAGACATGCCCTGACTCCCATCCTGACTCACATGGGCTGAGGGTCAGGCTCTTAGATTCTGCACATGACTGGTAATTTTTAAATTATTACAATGAAAGGAAAGACTGCCTTTTTAATGCCCAAGCACAACAGCTGCAAAGTCATTGGGGTTGTGTGCTGAGATGCTCCTAGACTGCAGCCCAAATAAGTGTCTTAATGATACTTTGAAAATATGTAAAGCACTTCTTTTACATGCAATGACAATTCTGTCTGGGCGCATGGTCTGTTTGTCCAGCCAGAACGGAATTAGAATTAATTAACCAGTTCTACTCTGATTTGTACTACGTGTAGCTACAGTAAATGCAATGAAGCTACACTGTGTGTAAATAAGAGGAGACTTGGCCTGGTTTACTTTATTTATGACAGTGAGCTTACAATTAGATAGCACCTTTCAGCTCCAGTGGACCTCCAGGTTCTTTGGAAACCGATGCACTACAGAAGGCTCTGCTCTATTTACGTGCATTTGCTGTTTAATAGTTCTTGACCGACAGCATTGGAAAGATCATACAACAATAAAAGTCAAACAGTCAAAGCTACAGAAGGAGTTTGGGGAAGTAGACTACAATTGCACAGGAATTTGGACAATATGCAGGAACTTCACCTCTACTCCTGTAAAAGATTCCTTTGGAGCCTTTAATAATCATATTTGATTATGGCCTTTCCTTGTTACCATGTAGGTAACAAGAAGGTTCTCTGAAATAGTGTCCCGAAGGTAACAGTTTTAGTCACTCAGAGCCAACACCAAATGATGGTCCAAAGGTGTATACTGATTCAAAGAACTATCATCTCTTAGTTGCAGTAATAGTTATATATGGTAATTATGTTACTAATTATGTTATATATGGTAATTGTAATATGGTGAATTATATGGTATTAAAAATATATCTGGTGCTAAACAAGTAACAAAATATAGACTAGGTTTTTGTCTTAATAAAAAGGGTAAAATAAATTAGTTAATCAGGGTGCACAGCATTGTCTACAGAAGGGAATGGCTGAGGTCCCACAAATTACTACTGTTGACATCTCAAAGGAAGCAAGTGATGACCTAAGTGCAACATGAATGAAAAGACCGGTGGCTGACAAAACAGATAGCTGACTGCATTGGTGGGAGATGAATTAGATAAATGAACCAATATGATTTCCAGCAATTCTCTCATATTCCTACTGCCCTTGTATTACACCATTGTAAAGGCCGCAGCACCCCAGACAGTGTCTGATGTATCTTGAGATTATAACTGCTGTCCATGATAGACATTTGGCTTTTGTGTATTCTTCTAAAGTAGGTGAGGTATTATGAAGGAAGACATAGGCCTATCTAAAGCTTTTCCAGTCTGAAAGACAATCCACCACTGATCTATAAATCTGTGGGGCAAAAAAGGAACTGCTTTATTCCAAAACTCTTAGCTCTTTGTATGCAATGTCTTGCTATATAAAGCAAGACAACCTAATGAATGATACCCGCTTGTCAGCACTCTGCACACTGAGTGGTAGGCATTTACACATACTAATAAGCTCATTAAAATCTGGACACCAGAGAAGTCTGTAGCTCTTCCCCATTCTGGCCTTTTACTTGGTTTTACCTAGAAAAAAACAAATGCCCATTTTCTTTTTCCTTTCAGTGACAGTTCCTGTAATTAAGAAAAGATTTGGGTAGCGGGGTGCAGGATTGAGGGGAAGGAGGTTAATGTAAAAGTCCTGAGAAACTTTCAGAGACCTCAGCTGCTCATTAGGCAACATCTACACAGCCACCAGTATGCAGGTGAATAAGGGAGCTATTCCTTAGGGAAAAACAACAAATCAAGCGTGACACTCCAGCTTATAAGATGGAGTAGAGGCCTCTGGGAACTGGCAGCATAGTCCTTGTTAGTAAAGTGACTGCAGTGAAAACGTATGGAAGCCAGCATATGGTTATGCCATCTGACTCCTTATTATACTTTAAAGGACATAGGTCTGGTAGTAGCATGGCGTTATAATGCTACAGCAGCCCATAGCATATGTGCTTCTCTCCCAGTAAAAACTTCTGTCTCCTTCACACACCTATCAGGCTGTGTCTGATTGACTACAGCAAGTGACTTTGGCAGTGCAACACACAGCCCTGAGGAGGAAGGGCTATAACATATTAATATAAGAATGTAGCTGATTACAATATAAGCCACTGAAAGTGAGCTGACTATAGCACAAGACTGGAAGAATGTGGCTGTCTGCAGGGTCCTGCCAGGAGAATGCATCTATCTATACCTACATGCGTGTGGCTGACTGCAGGCAGCTGTCATGCAATGAGAGTGGTCTGGTGGGGTTGTTACCTATCAAATCATTGCACTCACACTTATTGTGGGTTTAATTACACCTCTCGTCTACTTCCTGCAGCTAACTAGTGTTTGTCTCCAGTGAGGAAGGAGGAGTAAGGGGTCTCGCTGGGTTTGTTTAGAAGTTTCTGAATCCACACTGACAGAAAGTTTTGTCCTTTAACTGGCAAATACCATTCAGCTCTTGCACTCAAGGGAATGATTCCATTATTAAGGATCTGATTTATTTTTAATAACCCTTCTGCTGTATATATAGGAACACCCTGGATATTATAATCTAAAAAAATCCCAAAGGGTAATTTGTTTTGGAACAGATATACTGTCTGGGATTTTCTGAATAGTGGACAGTAATCAAATGAGGTGCATTTTCTGTATCTGATATGTTGTAAGGACACACTGAAATGTTTGGGGCTTTTCTGTTTTCTTCTGCACAAGCAACATTTAAAAAATAAAGCATTACAAAAAATAGATCTAAATAATTCTTAATAAAGGAAAATCAATCCTGCAATCAGACCCGTCAGGCCCATCCTGCCTGAAAGCCAAAGAGTCCACCTGCTCTGAGCTGACTGCTATATTTATATATGTATCAGACAGGGATTTGCCAGTTACTCTCTGCTCTTAGTTAATGTAGCTCAGCCCTGCACAGACTCAGAGAGGATGCTTAGGATAACTGCACAGGGCTGCAACCTTCCTCTCCAGCTGGTGCAGCATGCCTTCCCGTGCCCAGCTGCCCTTCAGAGTGATGGGCCCTTCCAGGCACCTGTCTCCTTGTCACTGGAGCAGCCCACTGCCTTTCAACTGTCACCTTCCCTTTCCAGAGCTCCTGCCTCAGAGACTTCACATGCAAGCACTAGCTGGCGTCACCTCTCTTTCTTCAGTACTGGTACATGGGAGCCCATTTAAACATCCCAGGTTGGAGCTTTTGATATCGCTCTCCATTTACATGGATCACGTAGGCTGAGCTGTTTCCTCTTCAGTTGTATGAGCTATTAGTATGTGAATGTTTTGTCCCTTTCCTCCCCTAAAAAGCAAGCTTAAAATGTTATTTGCTTTGGATTCTGAGAAGTACAAACTCTACCACATGGCAGACACATGTGAATCCATATGCTAGCATGTCTGTAAAGCTGAGAGAGATTAAGGCCTGAAGCTTCTATTAAATGCTCTCCTTTTTTTCTTGCATGCAACATTTTTAGGTTGAGCTTTAAATGTTCACCGACACATGAATATTTTTGAGGCAGCTCTGTTCACTGTGATAAATCATGCTGCTTGTGTGTTGGTTTAGTGACACATACTTACCTGAAAACTTCTAATGTAAAATGGTTTATGGCCATCTGAGGGGAACAAATCTGTGATCTTTGCCTGACTGCTGGAACAGTATGACAAGAGGAAACACTGTGTTCAAGCCCCACAGCATTCCAACTTTCTTTTTTTCTTCTAGAAATGGACAGAACTGAAAGGAAAATGACTGCTGGCACATTGTGAAAGTACTTCCAAGTTTGTACAAGCTCCAGTGATAGATGCAAACACAGACAAAACCCTTCACAGGAAAAGTTTTGCAAAGAAAGATGAAAAATATCCTATGAAAGAAACAGAACTATCATGTTTAGTCCTTCCAACAAAAAGAAACAGACGCTCTCTAAGCTTATGTTCCAGAGTCAGATTTATTGTAGTTGCTTAACCAAATATAGTTATTAAAGAATGTTATTCACACTGCAAAAAACCATATATTTAAAGCAATGCAAAGAAACCTGTTCTTCTTTTAGAGATCTCAAACACAATGATTGACTTGTCTTCTTGAAAGTTAGCTACCTTGAACCACCTCACATTACCACGGTGCATAAGCACATAAACAGGCAGTTGGGTAAGTTACCCTGCATGAACTCCCCTGTGGTAGCACTTATAGGTACATTTCCACACAGCTGTAAATGCAGGACAGTCTGATACAGCTGATCCGTAATGGCCATCCAATTCAACCCTTGAAATAGAAATCCTTCCGTAATGGGGGAAAAGTTGTCTTCTATTCAGGTGAAGAATGAGAATGAAATTTCCAGTAGACAGCAGAGAGCTGCTGTCCCTCCCCATGATGCTGACTGAGCAGCAGTAACCTTTACTGAAGTCATCATCACATGTCTTAGATCATGCACCACGCCAGTCCTGTGCTAATGAAAACAGAGAGACAGGGCTTTTAGTTCTTCCCCTGCCAATCCTTTCATCTTAAACCTGTCCTAAAACCTGATGAGTTCTCCATAGAATAGGGGTTCTCCCAGTTCTGGAGAAATACAAAACTTCATTCCTTTGGAACAGAAATATAAAAGGTAATGGAAAAAATTTCTTCCTACTGCTGGGTGGAAGTGCATTAGCATAATACAGGATTCTGTAGTAAGGCTAATAAACTGCATTTCTTTTCTTGATTAGAAGTAAATCACATCATAGCTATACTGTCATCATTAATACAACATCATCACTGTGAATATTTCAGATCTGGGCTCCGAGTAATGCCTGATAAAGATTTCTTATTGGATGGAAAAAAATTCCATTGTCTATTTTAACAATCAAAGTCAGCAAATCTAGACTCTTTTTTTCCAAAGCAATCCAAGATAATAAACCACCAATATCCTACTGATTTTCAGTGGATATTAACTCCTTATAGAAGACTGAAAATATTAGCCTGTAGAGCTCAGCCAAGAGTGAAATTTTGCTCAGTAAATCCAGAGAGGCCCACTGGTGTCAGTGGCACTGAGTGGGAAGGGGGAAGGGTGAAGGGTAATTATGGTCCTAGCTGCCAAATTCACCTTGGTTGCAGGTAATCATGATTTAGACTGGAATTAGGATGTGGGGTAGACAAAAACAATCTGAAAATAAGCCATTTTTATTAAATGGTAAACCACGGGCATAAGCACTACATCTGTGTTTGAAAATCCTTTCTTTGATGACTAGGGAAGGTCACAGACTAGATCTGTGCACGGATGTGAATAATATATGAGGACCAACTTGTTCCCCAAAAAGCTGATCATGCCTCCTCTTTTATTAAAAATATCATAGACTACCTTGGTCTCTAACCAGAGCAGTACTATTGCATCATTTATAATCAGATAATGTTAACAAATAACTCCCCTTAACTATCATAATTTTATTGATACAGACTGTTCACATGAAGTTACATGTATTTGTAGTAAAAGTACTGTTGTTTATTAAACTATTACTATATGATTGTTCCATTGATCTTCCAATTGTTAAACTAGTGTATTAAATTAGTAGCCCCTCCATTAGAAAGTGTAAGAGCAGAGTAGTGCAGCTATCTACTATCACCCGAAGTTCTCAGGGAACCCTGCAAGGAAGAAGGCACAGGTTTCTGCAGATGAGGCACTTCATTCCTGGCTCCCAGCCTTCTCTAGTTCCCAGTCCTTTCCATGAGGGCAACCTCCCAGAGCACTGCTGCTCAGCACTACAAGCAAGTTCTCAAGCCAGACCTACAACAGCCGCTGCACACACTTGCTGTTCTAATTTGGAGGGAACTCCATCCTGGAGTGTTCGTTATAGGAAACAAGGAGACAAGATACTTAAAGTCAAAAAATAGAGCTCTGTTAAGTCGCCTACCATTCTTAGCATCAAAAGCCTGTTGGGGCCATTTTCATACTATGCCACTGAACAAAACAATCAAAACAGAAACAGCAGGTGGAATCAAAGAGATTTCCTGGGGGAAGGGGAAGTCAGACTATGTTTTGCAAGGCTTTTGGCTCAGTGGCCCATTGACAACACTCAGTATTTCTCTCACACAATTCTACGCCTTTATCAGAAAATTTTCAACAGAGAACACTCTATTGCTTGCAGGGGCCTGGGGCCAGCTATGAAGCATCTCTGTTAAATTGCCTTAACAGAGCCACTGCTGTCTTATAGACAATCACTCAGAAAACTTCAGTCCAAAGCATCCTATTATTCTCAGAATTGTGGTACCTGAACACATTTAAAAGTAGATTCTTTGGAAGAAGTAGGTAAAGATTAATAAATTAAGGAAGTAAGTAAACACACCCGGACTTCCTCTGCAGCAAACACGAGTGATCAGTGATCTGGATCTAATTTGTTTCCTTTAGTGAAGCATAAATTCAGCAGTGATTTGGATGTCAGTCCAGATTTGAAAGTTAGATACTTAATAGGCCAAACTAAGTCCATGATCTGCAGACACTTGGAATTCAAACAAGAAAGTAACTGGGAAGAACCTATCTCTTTTTTAAATTAGCCTCCTCTTTCTGATTTTCTCAGCTTGCCAGCTTCAACCTAACACAAAAGCGGTCACCACACACAGCAACATGCTACCTGCTGCTGACAGTCTGCTTTGTATTCTTGCTGTTCGCTCTTCCTAGTCCAGAGAAAGGAAAGCAAAAAGGAAAAAAGAGAAAAGGAAAAAAAAGGAACAAGGAAAAAGGGGAGGGGACAGGAGAGAGAAAGGAAAAAAACCTCAAGCTAGACTGCTTTTCCCTGAATCATCTAATTAAATTACCTCTCTATAGCTGAGCTAATTGCTCTTACCCTACAGTTCTATATTCCTATTTCACCTTTGCTGGCTATTTCCTAAATACATTTCCTATCAGTTTCCCAGAAGAAACTCTTCACTACTTAGTGTTCCTTTTCCTTGAAGAAGAAGCAAAGCACCTTGAAGCTTACTCCAGAGTGAGTTTTAAGGACCTGAAATGCAAGGTTCAATAGCACTATTCTTTTTCTTGTGTTTCCATGAGTCTGATGGACCCCAATGGAAACCATCCTACCCTTGCCCCCTTCCAGCAGCCAGGTGAATAATCCTGAAGAGTAGCTAGAAAACTCCAGTTTCAGACCAGCTGTGAGAGATCTCATTACGGCCACTCCTCAGGCTATTCCAGCCACAGGCATTTATCTAATATCCCAACTCAGCCACAACTCATGGATTTGAAGCAGGAACTAATTCAGGTAAATGCAGGAAGAAGAGTCAGGAAACGAGGGAAAATATACCAAAGGTCAAACTGGATTATCATGATGACCTACTGTAGGATTAAAATATGTAAACACAGACCTGTTCTCCTGCAGGAGTCCTTATACAGTGCTGTCACACATTTCCTTGCCACAGAGACTACCAGCATTTCTTACGTGCCCCAGAATTGTTGTTACCATGTGGAAGATATCTGAGAAAAAAAGTCTTCATTAGCCTATCTCCAAATTTTCCTTAACTACCTGCAATATCAAGCATGCTATGACAGGAACATCCTCCAGACAAGCTTCCACAATTCCACACACAGTCATAGTGGAATGAATACATGTGACACAGGGATATGTGTGGAACTCACAGAATATCAGCCTCACTGCTCCCCTTTCAGGTACGTATTTGAGAATAAGATTGAAAGCACTCAACACATATTAATGTCTTCCCTTATTATGAATGTCCCAGGAAACTACCAAGAAGAGCACCAATATAAAATTCCCATTCTTCAGCTGGGATAAATATTGAGTGCCATCTTGCAGGACAAGAAAAGTGAAGAAGGTGTTTCCATAAAGTTACAGCAATTGTGTCAGCCTTCAGTAGCCTTCACGGGTGAAGTTAGTCGATTTAACTCAGATATCTCTGGCTAATAATTATTCAGAGTAGTTTTTTTCTTCCAATGGAGTGTGCAGGTGTGTGACATCCTGTTCTGATGTGACTAGCAGGGTCATATAGCCTCCTATAAAAATCACCCATGGCTTTAGCAACTGTAAATCCAGCAACCCAAAAATGGCAGTTGTACTTCTGAACCTCAAGCAAACAACGCCAGTGAAGAGCTTCATAAAATGTTCCCTCCCTATCAGGAGAAAGTCTTTCATGAAGTACAAAGAACCAGGTGTGCGTGTGAGCTAAGTTGGTTCTACTGTTTTATAACAAACCCTCTCATTTTTTTGTACTTCAGCCGTGTGACCATTAAAAGCAATTTAGTGGGATCATCAGAGCTTAAAAGGGCAGATCAAACAGCACTGAGAATCCCAGCTGTGCAGGCCCCAATTCAGAGTGAACATTAACATCGGCATTCAGCAATAATTTATTCTACTTGAGACAAGAAGATGCTCTATTTCTGTCTTGCATGTGGGTCCCATTGTTTTTTTTCTTCTGAAATAGTCATGCATGTGTGTGATATATATGTGATATACTACAGCAATTTATGTAAGTGTGTGTATACACATATATATGTGGCACAGAGAATTATATATGTCTCACAATTAATTTTAGATGTGTTCAGGGCTGAACTAATATCTCAGAAGCCCTTCCAGAGGAGCAGACTAGTTATAGTATTATTTTTTTACAGTGCCTGAGCCAAAAGAAAAGAAACCTCTGTAAACACAATGACTCTACAAGCTCATATTCATGTCTTTGTGGTACTGAAGCTGAAACCTGATGGCTGAGGCTGAGGATTCTGCTGAAGGCATTTATTTTAGGTCAAAGATGGTCATCAGTGATTGTACTTTAAAGGTGAACAGTGAAGCTGTGTTGTCTTGGGGTTTTTCTTTCCTTTTTAGTTCACTCTTAGCTAAAACCTCTCCAGCAGAGCTTTTGCTAGCACCTGAAGATGGGAGATGTACACAGAATGATTTGCCTTCCAATCAGACAGGCTTCATCTTAGCTGATACAACAGTATGCATGATATATCTCTCCATTTCACAATATATTCTCTTCTGACTTTTTTTTTTTTTTTTAACTATGTGAGATGTATAGTGGTACAAAACCTTGAAAGCTGGTCAAGAACCGAAACCTGCAACTGTCCTTAAGGTAAAAGAAGGCAATGGTAAAGGGTTAGTGTTCATGATGCTCATTAAGCAAATTGTTAAATTATGTACTAGAGAGGCAATTGCTATTTTCGCTACTAGTGACATGGCCAGTATTAAAACAGTAGCATTTCTGTTGGTACACCCAGCACTGGAGACATCCAGGGAAAGGTCAACTCTAAAAAGCAAGTCATAGAAGAATTGCAATTAATGACCAAAGTACAGAAATAACCTGTTGGGGTTTTTTCCTCTCTCTTTCTCTCTTCCTGTTCTTTGCTTCTGTACCAGATTGTGCTACATAAAACATTTTGCTTGTTTTGATTTTTCCTAAGCACTGAAGTTTATTTTGGATCAGTGAGGTGAGAAACCTTTGAAAGGCTCATGAGACTCCCTAAGCCCGAGAGTCCAGCGTTTGCACCTGTCAGGATCACGGTTTCCTTCAACAGATTGCTAACTTGGAAGTTCAGCAGACACATTTCTGCATTTATTTCCTTCTCTGTCTTAACAAGAAAAAAAGCAGTATTGTGTAGGTAACATAACCAAGGATTTCACTTGTCAGATTAAGTGGATTGTGATTTTTTTTTAAGAAGTGAAAAAAAGCTGCAGCAAACTTGTTCTGTATTGCACAGTCCCCCAGGTACACAAACAGTAGTCAGCTTGTCTTGGAGAATGTTAGAAGGATTAAAAGACTATATATATGTATATAAGAAAAAAAAAAAAAGAATAAATAGATGGGGTTGCTCTGATTAAGTAAAGTAATGGTTGCCTCTGTGTTTGTTTAAATCTTCACAGTCATACTAAGGGCTTAATTACTTTTTAGTTAAGGATTCAGGTTCTACTGAGGAAAAGAACTATAAAGAGACAAAACTAATTAATGCAAAACATTCAGAGCCAGGGAGCACAAAAAATTCTTGCAGTATCCATTTCCCTTAGATACATTTAAGTTAGTGAAAGGTACATCCAATAATGTCAGATGGCTTTCTTTTGCTCAAATATTGCAACATTGCTGCTTTCCTCCATTCTTCCAGAAATATATCCAGTACGTAAATTCCTTCTACATATAACTATTCACAAAAGTGAACAGATCCTGGGATCTGGACATTTGCAGACAGCACAGATCACAGCTACAGAAAGATACAAATGGACTTCAGTCTGGAGGTCAACAGTTACAGAAGCTCCTAAGCTCATTAGCAGTCTTAAGTCCCACAGATAAACCCCACTTTGAAAAGCAAGCAAATAAGAATTCAAGTTTCACCAAAATGGGATAATTAGTCTCCTATGTCACTTCCAGAAATTAGGTATAGTTGAATAAATTGCTTAAATTTTGTAATTTTTCAGAAATGTGTGCCTGCAGTCACAAACCCTATTGGAAAGTAATATTTGAGTGCTTGTATAAGCCTTCAGATACCTACATGCTTTTTGTAATAGAGACCTATGGCCTCAAAATATCTAAACCTGACCTGCTGTCTGGCTATATCTGAGGCTCACTGAACCTGGTGCTGCTTTGTGAAAGAGCCATTTGTTTTCCATTATATCAGAAATGCTCAAAAGCTGCTCCAGGTAATGCTTAGCTGTAACACACTGTGAACCAAAATCACAACCAAGAGACAATGTGAATGAGTATGATTGAGACTCTCCATTGCTTTCCCCATTGCCTTCTACCTTCAGTCATGCACCCTTTTGATGTTATCTCAACAAGACTAAGAGAAATGTAGGTGCCTCACAGCAGCTTATCATCTCCGAGTTACATTTATGCTGAGCCAGATCCCCCAGCTTTTGCCTTAGTTTATGCTGACAGTGCAGAGAAAAGCAGCTGCACAGTAATGGAGACTCCTGCCCTACATTTCTATTTCTATCTAGCCCAAAGGAATCGTAAGAGGATGACCATATCAATCATAAACAATCCAAATATGTTTTGATGCATTCTATGAAGTTGTATGAATGTTGCATTAAAGAAAGCTGTGTCTATTTATTAACATAGATACCATGTATGAAATTACTTTGCGCTTTCTAAATACTCAGTAATGTTGTGCTGTTAAAATGTTCACAGGAAGCATGTGCATTAAAACATTTGCAAGTGGATTTGTGCTAATGTTGTCCTGGGTTCAGCTACAGCTGTCATTTTTTCTCCATTCTCACTGACATCTTGACATCTAATCATCAAAATTTCATTTACCCAAATCAGGGGACAGAGACAATGGTATGTGCACTACTTAATCACTCTAATATAACACATACCACCAGAGGTAAAAAGATCATGAAAGCTAAAGAGATTGTATAGGTGATTAAACAAAGGAAAGTAAAAAAGGAAGTACCAAATAGCCAATCCAATACATAGAAATTCATAGGTGAAACATGAAGAAACATTCCTGGGAACTAGTTGACACCCATCTCCAATGCATCACACTGGTATGCAGGAGGACACAAGGACCTTAGCAAATTATCTTTACTTTTTATGTTAACACTGGATACCAAAAGCTGTAACACACAGTGAGGGACAGTCTCAGCCTCAAGGAGCCTTTTGTCCAAAATGGGCAACTGAGGTGAATAACAGGATGGAGCCAATGTAGATGCAGCCTGTAGATGCTCACACTAAATCATTTGCCAACATGTGGAGATGTGTGGCATAGGATGGTTCTCTGAAGCTCTGCTTGGCATGATAAATTGTCCCAGGCTAGGATATGGGCTGGGAAGCAGAAAAGAACCTGTGCCCAGCATAGTGGATAGTTGGCAATCTGGGCATCATGGTTTCAGATGTGACAGAGTTATTTGTCATCTTAGCAGCTGGTAAAGTGCTCTGATTTGGATTTGGTATGGGAATAATGTTGATAAAACAGCAATGTTTTAGTTGTTGCTCAGTAGCACTTACCCTGAACAAGGACTTTTCAAGCTCTCATGTTCTGCCAGTGAGGAGGGGCACAAGAAGCTGCAAGGGAGCAGAGACAGGACGCCTGATCCAAACTAGCCAAAGGAGTATGACATATCACAGAATAACATGCTTGGTATATAAACTGGGGAGAATTGTCTGGGAGCCACTGATTGCTGCTCAGGGACTGGCTGGGCATCAGTCAGCAGGTGGTGAGCATTGTGGTATTGTGCATCACTTGAGGTTTCTTTCCTTGTGTTCTATTCCTCTCTTTCTCCCTCCTTTTCAGCAGTGGTAGTATATTTTACTTTGTTTCAAAGGTTACACTGCTCTTATCTCAACCCACAGGTTTTACCTATTTCCAATTCTCCTCCCAGTCGTGCCAGGAGTGGGGAATGAGCGAGTGCCTGCGTGGTGCTTGGTTGCCAGCTGGGGTTAAACCATGACATAGGGGCAAATAGAAAGAGGACAGAAAGCTCCTACATCTCTTCCCCTGCTAAATCCATGCCTACGTAAGTCACAGAGAATTGAAATGATTTGTCCTCATAGTCCAGCTACAAAGCTAGGAAACTCCAGGCTTCCCAGCTCTCCACACAACGTGCTTCCCATTAAAGCATATTTCTTCTAAGCGCTCTTTTAAGTTAATGCCACACTTAAAACCTAGCTCACAGCATGTCATCTATTAACAGGTCGCCCAGTTCTAGTACCATCTTTCCACCCCATCCATCTTTCCATCCAGAAAAAAAAAGTATCTTTTTTTTAATTATATTCCTCTGTATTTCATGCCTTTGAATACACCATGTCTAACAACTGTGATAGGAAAGCTCAGTGTGAAGGCTACAGAACTCAGCAGTAGGCTCGCATGAAGTGTGAGCCACATATTCATCTCTGCTGGCCCATGTTTCATGACTGATTTATGCAGAGGTATATGTAAACTACACTCACTCCTGAGGAACTTGTCCAATTGTAATTAGAATCAGCAAGAAGCCTTGGAAGTTTGAGCATGTGCAAGTTTGCTGAGAAGGTGTTTTTGCTAAAGAAAGAAAATGAACATGGCAAACTGGCATCCAAGTAAAATATGAACCATGTAGCATTTTATTTCCTAAGTCACACATTTCATGCTGCCTTCCAGCTTTTAAAGGTCAAACATGTAAACTTAAGAAGTGTGTGTGAGTGTATACTAGTTGCAAAGCTCAAAGCTCTTTTTTTGTCAGTTCTATGGAGCAATAACCCATGAAATATAGTTGATATCTCATGGGCATAGTTCTCCATGCCTGCAAACATTTAAAATTACACTAGTGGTACATAAAAGATTTATAATGATCTCACCCACAAATATAAATTTTATCCCACATTGGACAAAAAGACCTAGAAGCAGAAGCAGTGAACAGCTGAATATGAGCACAGTGTCATAAATTCATAACACTTACAGCTTTTTAACAATCAGTCATAAATGTGACTGATTTCAATTTTATTTATGATACTTTGTCACAGAACCAGGATTACCTCCTCAAAACTGAGTTTCAAAACACAGTGGGTACAACTATGGCCTTACTAGGATGTCAGTTGAGGCAAATGGGATTGGGGTGGCTCTCTAGGAAGGTCCCTGAGCTATGCTGCATGTACAGGGTCAGATGGCTGGAGATGAATGGGCTCCACCAAACTGTAGCAGAGATCCTACTTCTTAGCACAAACTAGCACTAAGGGACATGTTAATGGGGCTGTGCAACTTGCCATCACCAAACCTAGCATTCTTTGTGTCCTGCATTCAGCAACTTTGTATGGATACAGCTGAGCAATAGATGGCTAAGACACACATCATAGTGGTGCTGTGACTATTTCTCATGCAGCTAAGTATCAGATTCACCTCATCTTCATCACTCGATCAGCTTCCCCACACATTCACCCAGCTCAGCCTTTGTCATATCTTACACATATTTAGAAAGCTTTGTCTGGACTGAAATTTTTAGTGGCAATTGTTTGAAAGGAAAGAGTAGTTGTGAAGGGACTGGAAGATAGGAAACAGCACCAACCAAAAGGACAGTGGATGAAATAAGAAATGAGACCTACTTGCTCAAGAGTGCTTCCTCAGGCAGCACTGAAAGAGCTCATGTCAATCAGCTGCCATAAGTTAAAAACCTTTGCTTTCCAAAATGCAGCATTACCTTTCTCGACAATTGTATCATTTCAGTCCAGTATCTATGGTTAAAAATCCCTGAATTTCAGTTACATGAACCTCCTAAAAAGTCCAGAACAAGCCCTGGTAACTGGCAAGTCAACAGAGCTGTTTATTTTCTTGGACATAGAGATTGAATTTTATTTTGGATCTGGCAAGAGGAAAATTTTTGGAACACCCTGGAGAGTCAGGGTTTGCCTTGGAGCTCTCTCTTTCTGCACCTGTCAGAAGTCTGATTTATTTATTTTTTCTCTACTGTACATATTGGCAGCTTGCAAACCTAACAAACAAACAACTTGTGTATTTTTCCTATAACCTCATCAGGAAAAAAGCAGGAGGAAGAAAACATGTTTTGCTACATAAGCTTTTTGCTTCCATTTTTATCTTACATTGCACTTGTTCTTATACGTGGAAGATAACAAACAGTCCCTTGTGTTGCCTATGTGTATGTATTTGAAGGCAAAATATTATGGCACAGTGTGAAGTTGTAATATTGTGCCTATTAAAACATCAAAACTAGCTCAATATAGAACAAGACATGGTGAGGTCAAGCTGCAGATGTATCCCCAAAGGTACTACCTAAGGAGGACATTTTAGTCCCGATTACTTTTAAATGTGTGTTGATAACTAAAGTATGAGTCTTCTTGTTTTGAGAGATAATCTGTGATAATAGTCAATATCTACATCATCTGAAGAGCACTTCGCTTTTCTTCACAAGAAGATTATTGACCAGTTAAGGAGACAAAACTTCTAATGACTAACAGGTTCATGATACTTATTAATTATTGGTTGATATCTTATTCAAACTAATTGCAAATCTTTAGAGACCAACGTGGTGGTGGTCTGTAATGAAAAATAATGGCTACAGACACCACCCAAAAGTTAGTAATGTCATCACAGGCATCTGAGGAGATGATGGTCTGTGCTTTGTAGAGATGTATAGTTAAAAAAAAAGGTAAAGCCAGTTGGCAGGACAGCCCTGAGGAGGTTGCAGAGCCCTTTGCCTCAGAATAAAGTGGGTAATATCAAAAGCTCTTCAGTCTCTGAGGGGAGGTCCTTTCTGTACCACACTGAAATGACTTCAATACCCAAATAATCTGGATGCATCCTGGAGCATGGTACAAAGTTGCAGCAGCCAAAAGCTCCAGTCGTAGCCTAAGACACCACTGATCTGATTTGCCCAATTGTTTTTCCTGAAGTCCATTGTCCTAGTAAGAGATATATACCTTTCTTTACATATCTACCTCATTTTATGGTGTCCAGACCATCAGGGTTACTAGGAGTGTTGTTTTATATTCAGAGGACAAGAACATCTCCATCACTGAAGCAAGAGAATCAATAGGTATTCAAGAGTTGTACTAAAGAGCAAAGCTTTTACGGGGTGGGTTGTTGGGTTTTGTTTTGGGGGGTTGTTTGTTTGTTTTGGGGTTTTGGTTTTCTTTGGGGGGGGGGAGGGGGATTAAAAAATCCAACATCATCACCCAAAATGTCTCACCTTTCCAAGCAAGTAAAGTGGGCTCAAGATGGTTCCGGTGGAATCCTTACCTTAACGCCTTCAGTGCAATCTTTCACACAAGCACAATTTGGGCTACAGTGATACTCCATTTATCTGGCGAAGTTACGCACATGGATTTGGAAGCTCTTCTAACTTTCTGCAAGTATTTTATGATTACATTTTTTGCCTCCAGCTAAGATGAAAAGAAGAGGCTGAAGCAAAAAGAAATAGAGTTGTTCGTGTAGTCAGCACATGTCAGTGAGCCATGTCATGCTCTTAGTGAGGCTTCTGTTCCAATGGCAGAGTTGCAATTCTTTTATTTTCAGTTTCATCACAAAACTATCAGGAAATTAACTTTTCCTGAAAGCAGGAAAGTAAGATTTTTCTACACTTGCCTATAGTCTTCAACTCACAACACCTTGGACATTAAATTTACCATTGCCTCTTTTAAAACAGAGTGAACCCCTACGAGGGAGAAAAGGACAGATACTCATATCCTAATAGATGCAGGGACACATCTATTGCATTCGCACTGCTGCTTCAGCTATTAACTAAACATGAATATGCATTCCTCAAAGGCTGAGGAGAGGGGAAGGATAACCTTTTGTTCTTAAATCAGTGATCTGGAGAATTGACTTGAGAAAACGGAGTAAGAGGTTTCTATGCTTTTAGTTCTTCACGGCAAAATATAATTAGTCATATTTGCAGGGTCTTTTCCAAACAGAATTTCAAATACAGCAGCCCCAATACCACATTTCTGAAACTGGCTTATTTCCACTTAAATCAGAGAGGGGGAGGAAGAGGAAGGTGGGGAATATGATCATATTCAGGTAGCCTGTACCAGGATAACTTCAAATGCCACAGCATCTGCCTTTAAAGGAGTCAGTGAGGCTTCATTACTTACTACTGTCGCATCCTGTCTCTCAGTTCACTCGGCAGGAAATATCAGCCACAGCCAAACTGGACATCAGGTGTAGACAGTCTGCAGAGCATTTCTTATGCCTGCAGTCAAGATTTACTCAAGAAGTTTTCTATGTGCCAGTGTAAAAATAATGGACCCCAGAAAGGCTCTGAAACTGTAAACGTTAGGGTCATCAAAGCTAAACAGTTAGCAAATGAGTCACACCAAAAGAGCTGTTACTCATACTTACAGTACAACTGCAGTAGCAGATCCTAAATCTGCGCTGCTATAGTGACTAAAACATTCCCTCTAGTTTTTCAGAATATTATACAATTGTCATCAATGTCTATCCACCCAGATTAAAACAAGTATTCATTTTAGCACTCTTATTACAGGTAGTAGAACAGCTATGGAGTTGCAGAAGACAAATAGCCAAACACAGTTTTGCAGTGCTGAAGTAGGTGTTACCATTTGCTGCTTTTTCTCAGATGCATAATATTCCTGTTTGTGTGATGCAAAGTTGAAACTGAACTAGCTATCACACTGGCGTCAAAAGAACAATGCAGGATTTTAAATGATTGTTTGACAGCCTAGCAAAACTTCCCAGGTAAGAACTGAGGAAATTTTTTAACATCCATGTAACTGTTGCACAGATCTGCATGCTTCAGCTGGAAAATCATGCAAGCCATTATCCAACGTAGAATGTATTGTTAGTTTAAAAGTCCCCAAATTCTGTCAGGCATTGTCCATTTACAGGAGAAGCTACAAGAGGTGAAGGAGATTAAAAAAAATTTAAAAATCAGATAATTAATTCTTGTTATTTTCTGTACTATTACAGCACCTATATGTCTTTTACATGTATATTTATTCTGGGATCCTTGTACCTAGATGTACCCCAAACACTAAGCATATCACATCTGTTGGTGAATTTGCTGTTTTACAAATGCTTTTCTTCACCTTCCCACATGCATAGCAGGCATTCAACTATGTTTTACTTAGCTACCCTTCAGCTTGTGAGGAACAGTAAACCAGTCTTATTGTTCTGCAGATGAATGGGTAGACCCACTAGCATCAGTTGGACCTTTGCTAATATAGACCAAGATACAATAAAAGTCCATGCAATTTACTACTACTTTAATGAAACATATTCACACTGAAGAAGTGCTATTTCTTTTCTTTTACTGGCTCCACTCACTTTATTACACCATCCTTCGTGCCCGTGCCATTAAATCCACCAACTTTCTGGACCATAGCCTCTACAGACTTCTTCCACTCAGCTAATGAATATCTTCCAGACAACATTCCTTTTATTGGCATCCATAAAAGTCCTAGCTTATTTCCCTTACAAAAGTTAGATCTTTATTGGCTGTGTATGCTTCATTTAGTTAATTAAGAAGTAACCAGCAACAGTCTTGGCTTATCCCGATTTAAGAACTTAGTCTGGGTCCATTTCCGGTGCTGTAACATGTCAGTTTATCATGACTCTTTTTTTCCTGTACATTTCCCATAGCCTAAAACAATGACAAGTAATCATTTGCTATTATTTGTTTCTATTCTAATCATGCATGAAGATTCATACTAGACTGTGAATCTGGTATATCTTCCAAAACTATGACATGAGAAAGTCCACGCTTCCCAGAAGCTCATGATACACAGAAGAAACACAATAAAGCGGAAGTAAAAAAGTTTCATTGTCAATGAAACATTGCCTGATAAGGTGACCTGCACATGGTAACACATGGAGCCCATGCAAAAGCCACAGAAGTCAGAAGAGGTAAAGTTTTTTTCTGGTTTCTGTGTAAATAGATATCAAATTAGGTTAAATTAATATAAAATTCTGTAAAGAAAATTTATAGTGCTGTATCTGAAAACCAGTGAAAATGTTTCAGGTATTAAAGATCATTTGGTTTGTGGGTTTTTTTCTTCCATGTTGGGTTTATTCACACCTCTGAGTATTCACATAATGATGGTCAGTCAAGCCTAGTAACAAAGCTTAGCCTTATTGGGTCTTCATCATGTCTACTCAGTAATCAAGAGAAAGGTGATTGAATGAAACAGCAATTCTTGATGATCACTCATGATTAGTATGCAATGTCATTACAGGATCATCCAGAGGCACTTCAACAGGCTTGAGAGGTGGGCCTGTGCAAACCTCATTCGGGTGGCATGGTTTAGTGCGAGGTGTCCCTGCCCATGGCAGCAGGATTGAAACTAGATGATCTTAAGGTCCTTTCCAACCCTAACTATTCTATGATTCTTCTGTGAGGATGGTGAGGCACTGGAACACATTGCCCAGAAAAGCAGTGAATGTCCCATCCCTGGAAGTGTTCAAGGCCAGGCTGGATGGGGCTTTGAGTAACATGGTCTAGTGGGAGGTTTCCCTGCCCATAGCAGTGGGGTTGGCACTAGATGATCTTTAAGGTCCCTCCCAAACCAAACTATTCTATGATTCTAAAGAATCCACAGACCTCCAGTACATTGTTCTTTTCCTTATTATTACCTCATTATAAGAAATCATACATTCATGGACTACAGTCAAGGACCTCCATGCCTTACTTTGCCCTTGACTTGTTTTTGGAAAGAAGGAACAAAATCCAGCAATAGCTTTTCTTGCCTGTTTTACATTACTCTAATTTAGAATACTTTGTTGAAACACTGCACTGAACAGGAAGCCTCTCCCTGTCCCCTGAGGGTATTTCTATTGCATTGATATACATGCTAAAGAAAGATTTGTGTTCCTCATGGACCACGGTTTCAAAACTAGCAGCTCTGCAGTACAAAAGGCGCATTGCTCTGACATGTTCTTCAGTCAATCTGATGACTTCTGTGACCTTTTCCAATGTGACGAGGAAGATCATAAGACCTACACATTGCCCCCTCAGTCCCTAGCCCCAGAGCTGTTGATATCTTGGTGAAAGCTGTAGCTGTACATACATCCCTTGCAGCAATTGCTGTCTGACACAGAAGACGACTTTGAAGACAGAGCCAGGCTAGCCACAAAGTGCCAAATCAGCACAGTGCTGGCAAAAAGTTTTAGACTGACATCTGTGTTCTGAAAAATGCGTATTATTAAAATAATTCCTGAATTTATCATTAGAAAAATTGAATCTAAAAATAGAGATTCCTGGACCAATGGACCATAATTTTTAAGGGTTGCATAGAAATCCCAGCACTCAATGATTGTGCATTGGGAGTGAAAGCTTTTAAGTCTGAGGAGGAACCGCTAATACATCTGGGTTGTTTTCTAAGCTCTGACACAGGTTTCTTGTACCTCCTGAGGCTAGTCACTTAAACTATAGGAAACTGTTCAGCAGCAGCTGCAGCCTGCAGCATGCTTTGGAGCCCTGGACCCTCAGTCATTCAGAATGGGGAGCCAGCTGGGACATACTGGGGCTCTCGGTATTCAGGGGAAAAGGTGATTTCAACCACCAGCAGAGCTTGGAGCGAAAGCAAACAAATCATCCAGGACCTGGGAATAGTGTGCTTTAGCTTCTCCAGTACTGATTGCTTCCTTTAAAAATAGAAGGATAGAAGGGAGGAGAGATAGGGAAGGCAATATAAGAAACAAAAAGGTAGAAAGTAGTAAAGATGGGGAAACCACCAGCCCTAGTAGGTCCTAAAGTATTTAAAGTCTTCATATTAAAGACACCAAAAAAGTGCAAAGAATTATTTTCTTCTTACACGTGAGGAGTATGGATATTCGTACACTGTGTCTTTGTGAGTTATACTAAAGGAAGACTGCATTAGCTGAAACAGGTCAGGAGCCAACAATAAACAGCAGCTTGCATACTTTGGGGAGCTGAAAGCAATGAGAATACTCCCTCAGAAGTTCCCTTTCATTCACTTGTTTGCTTGAACTGTGCCCCTAAAATCTGTACAGAGGTCTGCATAACATGTCTTACATTCTGACATTTCCAAACTTTAACTGACAGAGAGCAGAAATGTCATTGAAAAAAGGAGCATCAACGGTAGAGAGAGGAATACAGGCAATTAGGCCTTCACCCTGATGCATTTCCCCAGGCAAGCAGGCTTGACAAAGTCAGAAATGTTGCTTGAGCAGGGTCTAAGATCCCTGTGCAGAAAGCATATAAACACATGCTTTTGATTTGAACAAGACTTGACCAGATACTTAAGTGCAGTTTGATGAACTGAGGTTTGATGAATGGCTGAAGGATCAGACCTTTACACCATTCAGCTCAAAGCTGCTTTTAAAGACCCTTCATTTCCATGTTTATAATGCTGCCTTCTAGAAACATCACCATTCAATATAAACCTTGCTTATTTTCCTTTACACGGGCATTAAATCCTGAAATTAAATTAATTAGTTGCTAATTTTCACTCTGTGAAAATGTGTTGACACAGGGAGTATAATAAACAGTGGTTGGGTCAGATAAATAGTGAAGCATTTACCTGACCCAGGGCCATTATTATAATTAGCTCCCTCTGACACATTACAGTTTGTTCTTCAATCTGCCACTCACTGAACATCCAAAAGGACATCCACACAACAGCACCAGTTCATGGTCCCAGGCATACTGGGAAGAAGTGCTTTCTGTCCTATAAACAGCATAGCAGAATGCAGAGCTAAGTCTTTCTAAGGCTTTGAGCATTGTGGGAATGGCTGTTATTTCAAGTCTTTCCTGTTCTGCCATTTTTTTAAAATACCATTTTACAGGAGAGTTGAACATTCAGTGTTCTGTCAGAGCAAACCATGAACTTCAGCACCCCTGGAGCAACAAACAGCAACAAGTATCTACGACTCAGCACAGAACTGCACTCACAGTGGAATCGTACAAGCCACTGTATATTGTGCTTATTGTCCCTTGTCATGAATTTCCTCTTATTGAATATCTGGCAGTGTTTGGGATGAAAAAAAAAAAGATGTCATTTAAAGAAGATTATCAGCTGTTTGGAGTTTTTTGAGTCAAATGCCAGATCTTTCCAGTTTTCTCTATAAAATACAAACAGGTTATTTTTATAATAGGAAGAATTCTGGGTTGTTTCTTTTCTTTTTTTTTTAAACAAAGGAACACATGATGTCACGGACAAACAAATATTGTGTTAGTTTGTTTCTAATAACGGACACATTTTTTAAAGTAAGGATAACAGGAAAAAAACAAGATAAAAGGAAAAAAGATGAAGTTAGTGTTGAATGAATTAATAGCAGGCAGGTGGCTGGGTGGGTGTCATGGCAGATAAACACTGAGATGAAGCCAAGGTAATTATAATTATAATCTGGCTAGTAATGCTTTCAGCTGAGGGCGTATAAAAACCTTCATAAGTTAATATAGAGATGCTCAGATCAACCTCCCTCTTGCCTGCTCCCCCAAAACACAATCTCATATCTTCAAACTCACATTTTAGGCATTCTTATTCTCCAAGCATTTCAGTTATTATTTTTTAAGAGGGCTATTCTGTTGTGACTAGAGTTCAACCAACTTTCCACTCTCCTCGTGCAATCCTGGAAAACATGAGTATGTAATCTGCCAAGCCTCTCCTGACCTCCATGTTTTGCTGGGCAGAATTTACCTCTTTCGATCATTCTCTTCCACAGGCTTTCTCTCCCCACTGTGATATTCACAGGGGTATAAAATGCTCAGGCAAACAGAAGTCAATGGCAGATGTGCCGGCAGCACTTCTTTCTGTAATTTTACTAAATGGATGTAGCCCATAAAAGCAGCCTTAATTAATGGAAACATTTTAAAGGCACTTATAATAAGCAGGGAAAGCAACAGTTGCCAAAAGCAAACTTTATTAACAAAGTATGCTTAAAAATTATTTTCCTGAAGGTGTCAAAAGATGGTTTGTTCTGGGTTGGTTGATGCTGGCTGGACACCAGGCACCCACAAAAACTGCTCTATCACTCCCCTCTTCAGCTGGAGAGGGGAGAGAAAATATAACAAAAGGCTCATGGGTCAAGATAAGGACAGGGAGAGACCACTCACCAGTTACCATCGAGGGCAAATCAAAGTCAACTTGGGAAAATAAGTTTAATTTCTTACCAATCAAATCAGAGTAGGATAATGAGAAATAAAACCGAATCTTAAACTACTTTCCCTCCACCCCTCCCTTCTTCCTGGGCTTAACTTTACTCCTGAGTTCTCTACCTTCTCTGCCCCCAAGCAGCGCAGGGAAATGGGCAATGGGGGTTGTGGTCAGTTCATCACATATTGTCTCTGCAGCTCTTTACTCCCCAGGGGAGGTCTCCTCACACTCTTCCCCTGCTTCAGTGTGAGAAGCAGCCCTTCAGGAACAGACTGTTCCAGCGTGGGTCCCTTCCGCAGGGTGCAGCCCTTCAGGAACAGGCTGCTCCAGCATGGGTCCCTTGCAGGGTCACAAGTCCTGCAGCGAACCTGCCCCAACATGGGTTCCTCTCTCCATGGGGCCACACCACCTGCCATAAGCCTGCTCCAGTGCAGGCTTCCCATGGGGTCACAGTCTCCTTTGGGCATCCCCCTGCTCTGGTGTGGGGTCCTCCATGGGCTGCAGGTGGAGATCTGCTCCACCATGGACCTCCATGGGCTGCAGGGGCACAGCTGCCTCACCATGGTCTGCACCACCAGCTGCAGGGTAACCTCTGCTCCATCTCCTGGAGCACCTCCTCCCCTCCTGCTTCACTGACCTGGGGGTCTGCAGAGCTGTTTCTCTCACTCCTCTCTCCTGGTTGTTTTTTCACAGCATTTTTTTTCCCTTCTTAAATGTTATCCCAGAGGCACTACCACAGTCACTGATGGGTTCAGCCTTGGACAGTGGTGGGTCTGTCTTGGAGCCACCTGGCATTGGCTGTGTTGGACATGGGTTAAGCTTCTAGCAGCTTCTCACAGAAGCCATACCTGTAGCTGCCCCGCTACCAAAACCTTGCCATGCCAACCCAATACAAGATTTTTTGTACCTAGTAATTAAAAGAGGTGTTTCTTTATTCGAACACCCTAAAAATCTTAAAGGACTCAGGTTTTGTTTTCTTGCTCCTGTCAGGGGGGAAAAATGCTTTTACTGTGCCTCCAGGGTCTTTTATTATTTAGACGTCTGAACCTTAAAGGTGCTGAGTGCTCTCAGGTCTCATTGACTTCAATGTCACCCAGTCCTTCAGGTAGCTTCAATGGAACCTGAAGGAACAGCACATCCCACAGCAGATGTTACGCCCACAGAACGTCTCATGCACCCCACCTTCAGAAACACCAGGGCCTCTATCAGATTCAGCAGAGCTCTTAGGTGTCTGCTTAAGTCTATACTTAATCAAACACACTTCAGCAGGGTTTAGCTACATATCTAAAAATTAGCATCTTCATAAATATTTTACCTCCTTGAAAGGAAAAGGCATACTTTCGTATTTTCTGTGGAAGACAGGAAAATATGTCCTTTTCTTCAAATATCAAGTGATTGTTTTGAAAATAAATAAACACAGAGGTTTATCTATCCTCAGCAGCTAAATAGTCTGGACAAACCACCTTGTCATTTTCTAAAGCCATCACAATTCATTTTTGCATACATACACTTCACATTTTTTGTTGTGGCAGGGATGCACATGGAGAAACTGAATAAACCCCGTGTTCTTGCTTCATCAAAGGAAATGGCTTTCTTTAGGAAAATGCCCCCTCACACACCATCTGACACTGGCTTTCCAATCAAATATAAAAAGTAAAATCAAACTGTCCCCACCATCTGTGACAAAAAGTCCCTTTAATTCTTCAAACACTTGTCTGTAAAATGTGGCTATTAGTAAACAGCCATACATTTTGCTACATTTATACATTAGAGTTGTTTTCTTTCATTTCTGATTGAGACAGAATCATTGTATTATTAACCCAGAGAAGTTCTCTGTCCTTTTTAATTCCAGAATAATGAAACTCATTGGAACTTGGCGGCATTTAGTCCTGCTGACTAATCATTGGCATTGGCTAATGGCAATTTTTAATCAAATCTTATTATTAAATCAGAATATAAAAGATTTAGAAAATGCAAGGTTGCAGCTAGAGGTCATTAGTCATGAGCACAAGAAGTAATCAATACAATTATGGTTGCACAAATTGTGTTGGATGGGCCAGGTGGCGCAGTGTGATAATACGTTACCCTTTCACCTCTGGTGTCCTGCTTGTATCACAGATAACAGCAAGCTGGTTTCCATCTAATCTCTGGTGGATGCTTGAACATGCAGAAACCATTAAAATGAATTCAACCAAATGGAATAAATTCAATTTCTAGTCACACTAGTGCAAATTTTCAGTGGAGTCATTCCAGATTTATACTTGCCCCACTGGAATTTGTTTAGCCATCTCTTTTTTAAAAGTAAGGTGTAGTATTGGTTGGTAGGGATGAGCTGGAAATGTTCACTTTACAAACCTGCCAACAGCCTAGTCTACTGTTATTCACTGTACTGCAAGTATGGAATAATTAAAATAAAGTCATTGCTGATTTATACTGATTCTAACTAGTGCAGAGCTGAATTGTCGAGCAGTTCCTTTTCATTATGGGAGTGTGATACTGAGGTTGCCTTATTTTGTTTGTCTTAGGAACATATTTAGGAAAGCATCCTCAGGATGAAAAGAGACTAGGAAAGGCTAAAAAATTGAGAGTGTGGGTAGCAGGTGGAGCTGCAAACAATCTGCGAAAAAGCTGCACTTCAACCTAATAAATGAATTTTCCATCTCAAACTGGTGTTAGCTCAATGGCACTAGAAAGTTTACACCAGCTGTGAATCTGGCCCTACTGGCAAGTGTTCAAGCAAAAATACTACCATCAGTAAACACTTACTTTCCAAAAGACATGCTTTTATTTATCTCCTTTTAACAAAATAATTGGCTCAACTCCAATATTAGGCAATTTTTTTAAGGATTTCACATATGCACCTACCTGGACAAGGGCTGCTGGTCTCCTACCCCTCTCACCAGGGAACACTGAAAAATGCCTGGTTACCAGCAGAGGTTGATGTCTGGGGCACATACACATCAGGAGGAGTATTACCTTCACTGAGAATTTCAAAATTTCCTTAAATACTTATCTTGAAGATCATTTTGACTTACAAAAATGTCACCAGTTTCACTTTGTGTCACTGTATTTCTTGCATAAATCTACACATCCACCCTCTAACACAAACAAAGGAAATTCCAACACTGCACAAATACTGTGTTCACATGAAGGTGAGATTTCCTTATGAAAGCCTGACAGGCCAAAAAGTCAGACCATCCTGTTTTGTATTTTTTTTATTTTTTGCAAACAGTGAAAATAGGTCTTTTTCCATACATAAAGCTTCCTCCTGTGTGCGTTCATGTACGTATGAATAAGAAATAAAAATTCACACAGCAAGCTAACTACCAACCATACAGACATAATTGCTTTTGGAAATATTGTACTTGAAGACATTTTCGTGTCAGCTGTATGTGTTCGGGTATCATCATAACATGGTGTTTACACCAGATTAATACCATATGCTGTGTGGGACTTATGTCAGGTTATAAATGGAAATACAGTATAATATCTGAAATTCAGGAGTGTGTTAGAGTCTGATTTCTTTTAAAGTGCTGCTAATCAAGAAGAACATAAGTTTGAATAACATTACTTTTGATTTACGCCACTGTAGTGTGGATAGAACCAGCTGCCTTTAACTTTCATTAAACAAGTGTTAAAATTATCACCAATTAAAACTGTTCCTACACACTATTAGTGGACTCGTGACCTCATTAAGGCAGCCAGGAGTGCTGCCACAAAACCATGGTGAGTCCTCAGATCTGATGAGAATAATTTTTCTAGCTTTTTTTCTCCCAAAATGATGCCACTTTTCCATGTCTCCTCTAGGCCTCTTGTGAGTCCTGTCAACACATTTTAGCTCAAAGCTGAAAGCACTTCTTTAATCTGCATTTTACTCACTGCCTAAGTAATTTAACAGTTGTCGAGCAGGTCAGGAATAGGAATAAAAGTATATAAAAGTGGGGGAAGATGAGGGATGCAAAGAACATGGCAGAAGTGAGTCTGAGCAGAAAGCAGAGTTAAAAACAGACAAGAAAGGCAAATTAAGGAGCACAGACCAAGTACCAAAGCCAGCAAAATCCAAGGAAGCTTTCCACTAATTTTAATCAGACCCCCTGGGAATGACAGTGGGGAAAATAATGAAGGACTTCAAGAGACATGGCATCATTACAGTAACAGAGCTGAGCAAAAGGAGAACAAATGCTGACAGGAAGCAAAGGTTTACCAAGGGATCATCTTCTCACACCACCAAAGAAGAGGCAGTAGGCTCTTTCATGGGCTAGGCTGACCGGCTCCAGGAGCCACACAGACACATTAAGTCAGCATCGTGCTCCAGATATCAGTCCCTTTGTCTGTGAGGCTTATTAGCCACAATACCTGGGCGGCACTCGGGCTCCCCCGGGGAGCAGCTCCCACTGAGCTGGGGCAAGGTAAAGCTAGATCTCCCATGAATCTCTGCAGACTTGACCCAACTTTCTTTCACATTCAGGCTGCAGAAAATTAGGCAAACACCTGACCCCTTGACCAGCTGCTTAAATACAGACTCAGGTTCTTCTGAACAGACCACCCTAACCATCAGGTTAGTGGATCGGGCAAAAGAAAAACACCACAAAATGACCACACGTAAAGTTAAAGCTCTGAGTTCAAACAACAGCATTACATTATTAGATGTAAAACATTATATGAGAAACTTTCAGAAAATTACCATATGTGAAAAGATCTCAAAAGTTAAGGGTGCATTAATTCCTTAAAAAATAGAATTCAGGCCTGTGGATTACTTTTCTTTTAGAGTGGATACGCATGTTGTGGGACCACAGCTTCTCAGGTAAGGAGTAAATTATCTACAAGATACTCTATGGAGTACTTTCCTGTGCTGCAGTAAGTTCTCCCCTGTATTTTCCATTAAAACATGGTATGTATTCATGTTATTCATTTAAACATTACCTAACTCTCTTAGGGATGACAGATTGCCATTTTGATTAAAAATTTAAGGGTATGCTGTTGATTTGACCCTGATTCATATACTGAGTAGGACGTGATATCTTTTGTGCTAATCTAGTTCCAAGCAGATTAATATATATATACATATATATATACATACACACATATATAAATATATGTATATATAAAAAACTGTTGGAGGATTAAATGTAGAAGGAGAGCATTAACTCTGTCTTTACACAGGACCTATTAATATGAAAATTACTGTAATATGATTAACTGCTTCTCTCAACACCAAAGAGAGTGAGTCTTGAGAGATTATTTTGCAAGATGATAGCGTTTCCCTACCCAGTTTGTAACCGTAGGGAAAACTGAAAAAAAAATATGGATTTTGATTTGAACAATAATGAAATGGTAAGTGATATAGCTTTGCTGTCTTATAATGACTGTATTAATCTGCAAGCTGTAGTGCTAAACTAGAATAGAGGTGCTCGAGGAGATATGCCTGTTATCTAGGCAACAGTTAATATGATGAAAATGCTATTTAGAAGCAGCTCCATGTTTTTATCATAAATATAACTTTAATTCCTTGAGAATCTCCATAAAGTCCTGGTAGAATGTAATAAACGCAACATAATCTAAAAGAGAAGACTGTCATTTATAACCATTCCCAATATTAGTTATGGATCTCTTAAAGTTTAAAAGCACTTTCTGTAAGAGAATCTATCCTATAAATTCCATCCTATATTACTTTCCTAGTTTAGAAAAATGACTCAACCGTGATAAAGAGATTCAATTTTTACCTTTTGCTTGCTTTTGAGTTAGCATGGAAGACCTTATCTATTAATTTGCCAGGGAGAATTTCTCTTCAATGGTGCTCTTTTCCCCAAAAGTGAAGAAGCCTTTTCAATTTTAATTTTAGTGTAGGAAAGAATTACTCCACAAGCAAAGGACAAAATGGAATTATATACAGACTGATGTTTTATCACCAGACTGAAAGTGCAAAGCTTCTGTGAATGCAGTGCTCTTACAATTGTCAGAATTTCATATTACAGATATTTATATATGACTAGGTTGAAGGAGCCTTTTTATTTACCAGTGTGGCTATACTATATAGATCTTATGTCATGTTCACTGAAGCTAAATCTAATTTGGCAAGACCATAATCCACAGCCAATTTTTCTATAACAGTAAACTAACTTCAGCCTTTGGAAAAAAATAGTCTTAAAGTTTCTTGGAGGTCAGCCTAGTGGCCTGAGAAATGGAGGACTGAACCAAGCAATAAACATAGGATACTGAGTTACCCACAATATTAAGTTCAGATCTCAGTCAGAGCCCCTCTTGTCCAGCTTCCCCACGGCATTCATGTTTTGTCTTGCCTTACTTTGTATCAAAGTGAAAATATGCTGGCATACTCTACGCATATCTTTGTTGGGGCAGAAGATACTGTCATGAGGCACAGTGAGAAGCAGCAGTAGCCTCTACATGCCACAATACATCACCAAACTTGGTATAGTGCTGGAAAGGGTTGTCCTTATTCACAAGCCGCTGTTCCCAGTGTTTCACTCCTGAGGATGCATTCCACAGTAGCATCAAACATAAGCTGTTAGATGCTGTAGGCTGATGTTCAGGAAGGAAGAGTATTTAAATGGCATTGTTAGCTGGTTGCTCTTGCCTGCCTGCATAAAATAGATATACAGTTATTTTTCTCACTTTTCTTATGGAGTGCCAAATGGATTTTAGGTCTAGGCATTATGGGAAGAGCAGTTTAGAAGCTGAGTTTGCCTCAATAGGCAGATTCTGTTCGCAACAGGCTAAAGCATGTGACGTTGCTACAAGCTTTGTAGGGAAGTCTGATGTTACCAAATACTTAGTGGTACGATAGAGGTGAATGAGAATTTCCTAAAGGATGGGAACACTTAAATCCTTCCAGGTAAGGACAAAAGGAAACATTGCTTCTCAAGGAAGGATTGACTCTTCTAGTCTTGCTTAAAGGAGAGAAAGACACACATACAGAGAAGTGGGGTTTACTGGTAAGCCTCAGAGCATGTCTTCTGATGTTTATCTGTGCAGCAAATCATCATAATTTTTTCTCCGTGTGACAGTGGCACCAAAATGCATGTTGACATGTTGAAACAGAATTCCAGCTCTGAAGAAGAAAAACACTGGGTGGGTTGGGGGGGTTGGGAGGGTGGAAGTATGGGGAATGTATTAAAACTAAATTAAAATTAAATTTAAAATTAAATTGCTTACTTTTTTTAAGCAAATATAAAGCACCTCCAACTGTTCATCAACTAAACCAGCAGTTGGCTTATAATCACTGAGAATGGGGATATTATGGGAGGAGGTTCTCTCTGCTTACTAGCCACATAAGGAGCTACTCTAATAAGAAGCTATCTTCCTTTCTGTATATTCTACATGTTGACATGATACTCATAGATTTCTATATCATTCAACACAAAAGCCTTTGCCACCTTCTCCTGAGATAGAACTGACACAAAATGATTTGGCATCTGTAGGATATTCTGCCCAAACTGGTATTTTCCTTTAAACACTCTCTTCTGGGTTAGGGGAGCAGGAAGTAAGATTTTTTGTTCAGCTTTGGTGTGCGCAAAGTCTTATTTTCTGTGCAGATTGCAGGATGTTATGGCGTCGGCTATGTCAATATTGTCTGAGTGCATTCTTAAACCCTGTAGCTTTGTGCAGGTAGAAGTCTGTCTGTAGCTAAATGATAAGGCTGTATATGCTATAAATATAATAACATCAGCCGGAGACGCATACAGATGGCTACAAAAGAGTAAAGAGACATCTTGTTTTGCCAAATATAGAACCTAATGCAAAAAATCACAGACTAAATTTTAGCTCTTAAGACTTTTAATCTTTGAACTTTTCAGTTCATGTTCTTCTTGGCTTTGATAAAATTCAGGGTTTTATTACATTATTTAGGTCTTCCTTTCCCCACTAAAATCCTAGGGCATGAATTAATTACAAATAAGAATCTTGGCACAGGTTTCAATTTAAAGAGAAACATTTAATTTTTTTCCCCTGCTTACTTTAGGCCTTTTCTTCAGGAGATCCAGTGAAGGGACAAGTTTAAATTAGAACAGGGAAGATAATTATCCCAGAAAGACTTGGGAAAAAAACCCCAACCAGTTCTTCTAAGGTTTAAAATAGAATCATAGAATAGTTAGGGTTGGAAAGGACCTTAAGATCATCTAGTTCCAACCCCCCTGCCATGAGCAGGGACACCGCACACTAAACTATGTCACCCAAGGCTCTGTCCAGCCTGGCCTTGAACACCTCCAGGGTTGGAGCATTCACAACTTCCTTGGGCGACCTATTCCAGTGCCTCACCACCCTCACTGTGAAGAACTTCTTCCTTATATCTAATCTAAAGTTCCCCTGTTTAAGTCTAAAGCCATTACCCCTTGTCCTACCACTACAGTCCCTAACGAAGAGTCCCTCCCCAGCATCCTTGTAGGCCCCCTTCAGATATTGGAAGGCTTCTGTGAGGTCTCCACGTGAGTACTTTTCAAAGACTCACTCCCAGCAAGGCTCTTTCAACGCTGCTGTTAAAATATAAGTGAGCATTTTCATTTAGGTTTATGCAAAAAGAATCAATTGTCACTTAAGTGTATTGCCAATTTCTCAGCTGGTATAAATCATCATTATTTTAGCTTGCTGGAGTAACACTGCTGTACATCCAGCTCAGGATTTGGCTCCTGTTTTCTATTAACTCTGACACAGAGGAGCTAGATAAAAATCTGTGGCCTATCTTTTACAGGTAGTTAGACTACATGCTCTAATGGTGTCTCTTCTGCCTTTAAAATCTAGAAATCTAATGAAAATTATGTGTCTGTATCAAGGGGAAAATATACCTGTTTACTGTACAAAATTCTTGTGCCTCATTTCACAAAAGACATAGGAACCTGGCTATTTCTTAAGCCAGGATTTCTTTTCACAGTATTGATAATTATATTACAAACAGTTTTTAGCACACAAAATTAATAAATCTTCTGCTTCCTCGTTTACACCAGTTTCCCATATTGTATTAGTAACCACACATTAGCTAATCAGCAGGTTGAGGGGAAAGCTGCCAAAAGCAGATCTGATAATTGGCAGCAGTCAAACAATCATAGCAGGAAACTTTACACTTCCTTCAGACAAGGCTACCGATGAAGACAATGCTGAGATACAACTTTAGGGGAAAAAAAATAGGATGTTTAGTTCTTTCATGTTTGATGATCTCTTGGAAAACTGGATTCACATCTATCCAGGAAGATACAGGCATTTTGCACAGCAATAATATATATATAACCACCCAACACTGATTAAGGAGAACTTGGTAATCTAGTGATTTCCTAGAAACATTCACAAGATTTCTCTGCCAAATTTTACAAGCCATTTAAAACACCTTTTCTATATGAATAAGTCCGTATAAGGTACAGTTATTACTGTAATAAGTGAGCGCTTGACACATTTCTCTACCCAACATCCCCCTGAGATAAACAAATATCAACAAATCCATCCTACAGGAAGGAATTTTAAACACACGTCGGCTGAGTTTTAGACCCACACAACACTTAAGGTGCTTCAGATAGGATTTAAACTAAGGTTTCCCAACTTCCCTCAGGGATTCTCCTTCTAGGCATAGACAGAAATGCTTCAATTTTTACAGTATGAAGAAGCTGGGAAGCCAATGTAACTCTGACCTTGACCATTATCCACAGTTTGGCATACTTCGTTTAGTTCCTTCTTGGGAGCATTCTTGCTCGTGTTTTACATCAAATATCCCTCAGTTTAAATACAGTAACAGAGGCTCAGAAAACCACTAAGATCTCCCACTTCTGCCCACATCTAGGTGACACAGTCTCTCTGGGCCGCATCTGTAAATCTCTTTTACAAGAAGGATCAATTTCAACAGCAAAATATGAGATGTCCTCACTGCAAAATACCCTATATCTGGACAGGTAGGGCAATTCCAAAGTGGTGGCAGAGGAATAAACATGTCCTAAGAATTGCAGTACAGGGCTTTGAGAGGAAGAACTGTTGCTCTATTCACTGTATAAAGTAAAGGAATAGGAGAAGGCACACGGTTATGAATCCTAAGAAGAATTAACTTCCTATATTTTAATATATAGCACCTACATTTCTACAAGGCTGTTATTTACGAAACACCCTTGGCACTAGAAGCTTTCACCACTTCTCCCTGCTACAGATGTCTGATCAGCGCCTTCCCTTGAATTCTACCCCACTCATGCCAAGTTTTCAAACTGGAGACCAAATCCTAACAACTTTCTGATTATGCAGGAAAACACTCTCTTTAGGTTGCTTTTCTCTTCCCAAGTAAACAAATACCTTTTTTCATGAAACAAATAGGCAGGCCAAAAATTAAGTGTAAGTAAGTCCTGAACTTGAAATTATAGCAAAACACAGAATCAATTTCAAATGGCAAAGGGAGAAAAGTACTATGTCATTTGTTCTGCCTCAACCCACCTTACTCACTGTTTCTACTGGCAATGCGTATACAGGGTCCTTAATACAGGGTCCTCAATACAGGGTCCTGATCCGCACCACAGTCTTCAGGCAGGGAAAACATAAATAAACATAAAACAAATATAAAAATGACAGAAAACTAACAGCTGAAGAACAGTAAGTGTGCTGCACTCTTTTTCAAGCACCTTATGAAGCTTGCAAATCTTTAAATACAGTATGAGTTCAGTAAGATGTACAAGAGGTGACATGGGGAGGAGGAAGCAGATGAGTAAGGTCCAGTCTAATCTTTGAAACCAGGCTGCCTTTGCAGCCATTGAAGGCTGCACTCCTTGGGAGGTGTGCATTTTGATGAGATCTGTAGTACCTACGCTGTCTTAGAATAGGATCACCATCTGCTCGTGTCTCTTGAATTTTGCCTTTTTACAGATCTGAGATGAAGTTCTTTGGCCAGCATAGGGATCACTAATTCTGGGACTAAACATCATGCCTTCATCTGGGGTACCTCCAGATGGAAAATGAGGAAAACGAGGCTACAAATTTGCACATTTTCCTTCTACTGAGTGCTGTATCCTTTAAGCTATCAAATATAGCAGGACCTCAAAGGATATTCTTATTAGTACTGAGTATCAAAAGCAGAAGAAAAATGCAGGGTAAAATGTCATCCTTGAGGTAATCCCTAATCTCCAAAAAAATCTCTGGGAATTTTGCTTTTACTTTCAATGCAAGCAGACCTGGGCCCTCTGGTGAACCATGTGTTATGTGGATTAAATGTTCACTTTTCCAAGGTTGCACAGCAAAATGGAACTATGGTCTTCCCCTACAAATTTCAAATTTACCATTTAATTAATTGACTTTGGCAGTTGGCACACAACCTTTTAAAAAAAAAATTCTGAAATGTCAGCTTTGAAGGGAGGGAAAAAAAAATGATTTGATGAATTTAATCTAAGTGCCAACGAAAGCACAAATGTTCCCTGTGGACCCGTTACAACACTGGAGTTCACAACTGATTGCTTGGGAATGAGCAAACTAATGCGGCAAAATATTTACTAGCTAAGTAGATGTAGTTTAATATATACACACTACTCGCCAGATATTTATACCTGTATCCTGTAAAATGTTGAAATCTTCAGACTTGTTAAATTAATTAATTTAATTAAGGTAAATAAATAGCAATACAGGTTGCTGTTTTCCCAAATCAGAAGTTTCACAGACTGAGAGTGTTCATTTGATTTCTTTTTTTGTTGTTTTGTTTTTTTACAAATGTGAGAAACCACAAAAAAACTTGTTCTCCTGCTTCCTGTACATACATGTTGTGCAAATTATATATAGTTTACTGGATAGTCTTCAGCAGTGAACTTCAGGTACCATCTGTACATATTTCTGGCACTATTTATTTGCAATTAACCAGGGCCTTATGTTTTATCCCCTGCAACTTAAAGTCTTAAATTCTGGAGGAGGTAAGTTTAGCAGAAGGGAATATTGAATTCAGCATCAGGCTTTCTAATGAGCAAAACCTATCCCACTACTCCATATTTAAACCATTGTGACTGAGAAAGATTGCTCTTCCCTGGTAATAAAATCTAAAAAAAAAAAATCTTTTGGTATAAAACTGTTTTAATAGCACCTGCAAGTGCAGATTAAAGTATTTGTAACAAATCATTAAACTTGATGGCTCAGACACTATGCCAGTGAAAACAAGCTCCACTGATTTCAACAGAACACAGGGACTTAACTGAGAGACTGTACTAATTTACCCCAGGTGACTCAAGGTGTCCAGTCACATAATAACCTTTTCATCCTGCAGAGCTTCTCTTGAGGTCTGTGCTTAAAAAGCAGAACCTGTAAGGGAATAGATATTGATGTGAGGCACCAGAAACTTTGTTGATGCTGGAGCCTGTTTCTTCTTTCACCCCACCACACTCATCCCACCCCACCCACAGAAACTGCACATCTTGAAACTTGCAGATGCACTCATCTATCTTAGCTTAGGGAGAACACTTGAGCAAATGCAGCAGGTTCAGAAAAATCCCTCTATTCATAAAATCACTTGAATTACCTATTTGCAGCTTCCCTTACGACAAATAGTAGTCAAAGATATGGTAAAGAGGCAGACCTATGAGCCATACTGCCATTTTTAAGAAAGGAATAGTCAGAAAAACACAACTTCATCACCTATTAGCTAAAACACTTCTCTGCTTCTGAAAATGGAGCTAAACTGGCAGCAAATAGCTTGTGGCAGCATTGTGCACCCCAGCTCTTCATATCACTACTTTCACTAATGCTGTTTCAATGTCCTAAATGCTGAGTGATAGGTGCTTTAGCACCCTTCCCAGAAACACCCACCTGTGACGGTAAGATTGGTGGAAATGACTCGTGATGCTGAAAATATAAACATTTCATCCCAGACATTGGTCACATTCTCCTAAGCTGAGTGAAATTCTCTGAAACCTACTAGTATACAAGTACATCTGGGTGTGAGCATGTATAAAAGCGAGTGAGGGAGTGGGTGGGGAAAATATGTGTGGTACAGAACAAATAAACCAGAAAACCCCAGCCTTATCTCTTTCCATGCACAAGGAAAGTCTATTTGTGTCAGTGCAAGTACTTCTGAAGCAAACAAGACAAGAGGGAGTAAATGACCGTGTTTTCCTCCAGTATTTTTTATAGCATCCCTGAACGTTGGTATCAACATATTGAGAGGGAACTAGTAAGTTGTACAATCAGGAGAACATGAATAAACATCAACATAAAACAGTGAGTCAAGAAGTGATGAGGATCACTGAAACTTGACTGTCTGGTTAAATTAAATCAGGACAGTGGGGAAAAAAAAATAGGTGGAAGAGGAAAATAAATGCAGCCAAACTCCAAAACAGTGTCCTCACCAGTTCACAGAAATAAGTTTTACCATTTCTTGGCACAACTTTACTGGAATTGAGTAAGAGACACAGAAACTCTGAATTCCCCTCCTTCTTCTCAGGTTCATTAGCACCCAAGAGCACAGTGAAGAAGCTGAGGAAGCAGTGGCCCTGCTTTGAACATCTCCCCATTGTGGTCACAGCAACTGCCACCAGCTACCACACACATTCACATGTACACTTCATAATTCATACAGATTACAAAACAGAATATCTGAAAGTACCCTTCATCAGTTTTGATGCATGAGATCAAGAGGCTTACAGCCTTTTATCTCATTTCCAGCAATGAAACAAAGGAAGAGTAAAAGAAGAGGGCAAATATGTACTTGTAGATTCTCCATTGGCTCACACATCCCTTCATGATGTGTTGTCGGGGACTCACCAATGAGAAGATATTTTAATAGCTCTTAATGGATTTTTATTCCAGGAACCCATTTAATAACTTTCTGTGTACATCTAAACTTTTTTTTGCACTCATGAAGTAATGAGTTGCACAATCTAACTACACACCAGGTATTAGTTTCAAACCTGCCATCCAGTAATTTATACAGTCTTCTAGTTCCCGTGATATAATAAGGTTTTAATAATCATTCTTTATTCAACTTCCCCTACCTGTCATGATCCCAGGGATTCCCTTCACTTCCTCCTTTCACACTGAAGACCCCTAGCCTATTTCATCACTTCATCTGCAGAAGCTGTTCCACACACACCTTTCTTTCTGTCATCTGTATTGAGTCCTAGGCTGATGTTTTCAGAGAACTCAAAGATTTCGTCTGAGTGGTGAGAGCCAGCCCAAAAGCCATTACTATGTATCTAAAGTTAGCACCACTTCACATATATCATTACCTAACTGTATCTGACATTTTATCACACAGTCAGTCAGGATCATTATATTACTCTGCAACTATTTCCAGCATTTTTCAATAGCTTTGTATTATTTGTAAGCTATGTTACTTCGATATTTCTTTTTCTGGATCTTCTACTAAAAGGCCCTTGCATATGTCTTTGAGAGACATCACTGATGAATTTCTACTGGAAAAGCTGACCATTTATTCCTATGTTTTTAATTAGTCCCTACAGAGGAGCAGAGAACCAGGAGAATGGGATGAAATAAATATCAGAAATCAGTCTGTTACAATTATGTGATGGCAGTTATGGCACAGCTTCGTTACTGGTAGTTCTTGTGGTATCTGTGTCATAAGGTTCAGAAAATAAAGGTTCTTCCTAAAATATGTTGCACCACAAAACTAAGCAACTGTGATCCAGCAGATAGGGTATGAAGTTGAAAAAAAAATCTTTCAGCTGAAAACACTTCATTAAACTTCTTATTAATAGCTCTGGAAAGGTTTTTGTATTGGGCTACTGTCAGTTTTCCACAAAAGTATCTGCTTCTTCTGAAAATAATGATATTCTTAATAAAATACCTCCAAACTCAACATGCCTAAGCTTGGAAATGATGCCATGGTGGTGACTAATAGCAGTTGTATGTTATTTACCTTATTTCCTTCCCTGTGCACAGGGCTCTCTGGCTAGATACTGTTTCTCAGTACGCACCATGGCTTCAGACTTCGATGATGGAACTTCCAAATGCAGTCCCTGCTCTCCCCTTCAAAAATAGCTGCAAAACATATGCAGAAAACCCCAATTCTCACACTACTTTCAATTCTTGTGCTTTCTCTTTTTTCTTTTTTTTCTCTGAGCTGAGTAATTTTAGAGTTCAGAAGAAAGCTAATATCTGGGGTCCAAATGCTACTGAGAGCAGTTTAACTTATAATTTAGATACACATTTTTAGAAAGGCTGAAGTTCCTCCTTCATTTCCTCTTCCCTTTCTATAGGAAGTGCTAGTATAGCCATTTGAAGGGAATGAATGGACATTCTCCAGCCCATTTCAACTGCTGACTACTGATCATTATTGATTTTTGCAAATAGTTGGATTCCTTTTGTGGCATTATATGATCAGTAAGATGCACTGTCAAGCCATAAAGTGATACCATAATATAGATTAACTCTAAATAAGCATTTGACGATGCAGAGGATGCACATATCTTACCAGATTAATTATTCTGCATTTTCCAATATCATGATTCTGTTTTTCTTCTCACAAGAAAAACCTGCTTCATTTACAACAAAGCTAATGGTCTGCTTTTGCTCTGTACATCACTGCCTGCCAAGGACCCTTGAACCCTTCACCTGCCAGGATCATATTCTGCAAAACTGGCGGCGCTTCTTCTTTTCATGTCTTATGTCTCTGAGATGAGCCTAGGTGGCATGGAAGTGCTGACTGGAAGTTATCTAGAATTAGGTGAATTGAAAACCTGGAAGAAACAGATCTGTGACTGCTGCCTTCTCTGTACCCTACTTTTCCTTTTGTACTGAAACATGGAGCTTGCGTTGGTGTTTTTTGCTTTCAAAAAACTTTTTTTTATACACTGCTGACTCCCCAAGACTCTTTTCTTTGCATGTCTTGTGCCAGAAACCAAAAAGAGGAAAGGAAACTTGGTCTTTTTGGGGGGAATATTTTTCCTTCAAAACACACATAGCAGCAGCCCAGCAGAATTTGTATTTTCTTAGGGGTTTTGATTAGTCTTCAACAGAAATGGTCAAAATGCAAACTCGGAAGGCCTGGTATGAGGTTATTCATCCCATCATCCATCTCTGAAATATATTACTATATATCTGTGATTGTGAAGTGACAGTATTGCAATCCTCTCATTTCCCTCTTTGTCTGTAACTTAGTAGACAGACATAACTTAGTGGTTAGACATAACTTAGTCAAGGTAGAGTAACAATCCCAAGAAGCAAGGAAGTCCAGAAGCTATGCCTGATGGTGCCCAAAACTCAGCACAAAATAAATCCAGAGAGGAAGTCATGCTTTGAACACATGGTTCCTTTCACCACATTTGTGCCATAACCAGCACCTTCACATTTGCCTTGCCAGTCACTTTTGCAAATTCATGGAAAACATTATAAGAAAGTATAACATGGCACTGGAAAGTTTCTGGATGAGATAGATAGGCTCTTCCTTCAAGTCTGGCATGCATGAGATTTATTCATGAATAAGGCTTAATTGGTTAGGCTCTGCACTGCCATCATGGTATCTGACACATGAATCCAAGATGCTTCTGCCAGACATGTAGGGTCAAGGAGTGGGGAGAAAGGAGTCCCTTGTGAAGGAATATTCCACTCTCACAGACATACATAATTCCCTTCTGCACTCAAAATGGACAGAATAGATAGTTTGGAGGGTCTTTCATAAATTTTACTTATTCTGGCCTGGTATTGGTTACTTACATAGTCCCTTTTAACAGCAAGAGCTGTGCTAGGCATAGCAAGCACTTAGCCACTGCTGCTCTATGGACATTACTGCCATATCATAATGCCATTATTCTGTAAAATAAAGGCAAACTTTGAAAAGTTCTTCTTCTTCTTCACAGTAATTTTTAACGAAACATACTTTTCACACAGTGATTTAATTTCAGTAGAACTAGCCCAACAAGTAAGATCAAGCTCTTGAAAGAATTATGGAGGCTAAGGCTGCTGATCTTGACAAATTACGGAGTGTCACAGTATTAGTGTAGCACAGAAACACTCCTAGCATTAGTGTAGGAGGCCAATAAAACTATTGCAAGGGTTAGACTTTTAGGTCATAATACTAAAACCAGTGTTCCTATAGTTTTATAGCTAATACAGTCCTTTGATTTGGAGACTTGAACATGCAATTTGGAAATCAGAAGGTACTAAGCTCTGCTCCTTTCACTGCTAGCAATGGTTTATAATACTATCTTACCTGTTCCCCAGAGGTACTGTGAGCATTAGTTAGTGACTGCTAAGTGCTTTGAACACAAAGCCCCATGCCTCACATATACATTTATTATGAAATATAATTATGCAGTTATTGGAAAAGTCCCTAACTGTCTTTCAGAAATAATTGTCGCACAGAACTTACTATACATAGGGAGTGACACATAATGATGAAGCAGTTATAACTGAAAATGATACTCTTGCTTCTAGACAGAACATTTGCATTCTTTTAGAATATTGTTGTTTCTTTTTAGGGATTGGCATAAGAAGCTTTCAGAAAGGCTAAAAATACCTTTCATATTAACTAGCTTTCCTTTTCTTTGGGTTAAGCACACAGAGGTACAAAACGGTTTTGGTGAGCTTCTGAATATTGACATTAGGGCTAGAAAACTGCAAGTGATACTATATTATATAGGCCTACTTTATGTAGCAGTAGGGAACATTCATTACTAAAGAATTAATGTATTCTGAAATTATGATTGTATAAGTCACCCTTGAGCACAACACATACCACAGCATTTGACCCAGGGACTGTAAGTTCTGGTCAAGCTAGAACAGCTTTTAAGAAAGATACATTTTAAAATCTTAAACTGACTGAGACTCCACCAATACCTTAAGAAAAAACTGTCTTAGCTGCTACAGCCTCATACTTGTTACATCTTGTATGAACTTGTTCAGATTAAGCATTTAATCACTGGATCTTGCTATGGTTTAATCTGCTAAATTAGAGATTCCCCATGTATTGGAAAACTGTTTCTCAACTTGGGACTTTGAGACCATGATCATGTCACCTCTTAACCTTCTCTTGGATAATCTAAGTACACTGAGCTTCTTTAATCTTTCAATGTCAGACAGGATTTTCAGATTTCCAATTGTTCTTGCTGTTCTTTTCTGCAACCTTTCGAGTTTGCCTTAATCCTTCAGAAGTAAGAACATTCAGCAAAAGGATTACAGGATTCTGGGATAGAAATCCAAGGGAAACATCTCTAGGTCTGGCACACCAAACACGGGAATGGTATTAATATCAGAGGCCATCAGCTTTTTGCATGGATCCAGCTACACCAGGCTGTGAGGCTGCTCTTAGGACAGAAATTGAAGAATTTTCTCTATCCATTAGGTGGATGTGAGAACAAGGCAAGGACCTTCAGAGCCAGAGCCTCTAGAACTCAATCTTCAAAAGGAGAATTTATATTTTAGTATGTTTTTGGTTTTTTCCAATCTGAATTAGAATAAAAAAATGTTGTTTAAAGCTCAGAATTCTCTATGAAATTGAATCAGCTTTACTCACACAATTTTAATAACGATATTAGCATTTTTTTGTTCTTTATTGACCATATCCTGTAACAGCATTTACAAGATCTATGACCAGGAAAATCTCTCTTTAAAGACTGTTTTGTTAAATCAAGTAGAAAACAATGTTTCTATTATGATCAAATGCTAGCAGTCCAGACTACAATGACAGAGCAATTAATGGTTGAGAATGCCTGTATATATTAATAATTATACAGCACAGTTATGAAGAATTTTGAGTATTTGAAGGTCACCAAATAACCCAAAACCACCTTGGTGAGGTAGACAGTATAGTAGTGTCACAATTTATATACGTGTGGTCTGGCCAAGATCGTACAGTTGCATAACAAATAGTCATTAATAAGTTAAAAATGAAGTGAATAACTGAAATGATTAATAATGTTGTTGTCCTCATTCTCTCCAGCTGTAATCTGTAAACTGTTGTCTAGGCTAATTGATCATTGCCCTAATGCTTGTTTACTTGTTACTGGAATGTGCACATAAAATGCTCCTGAAAGAGAATAATGCATTGGTGCAAATCAGGTTACACAGTGCTCAACAACAGTGAACTAGGGCTTGGGTTTCTATTGTCTATTCACCTTCTTACTTCTCTTGTCAGAACCCACCTGTGTAAATCTAACACAGCCACAAAGGGATTTGGCAGTAATTGTGTCTGAACCATGCTAATGCTATGCCCTCTGCTGTGAGTGAAGAGTCAGGGGATATCCTGAAGAGATCCATTAGGTACCAGTCTTTCTGCCTGCATCCTCCTCTCCTTAACCACCTACCCTGCTCTCACCCCTGAGAACCAATGTAGAAAAGCTGGGCCCCTATCCAAATCTTATACAGCTGTATGTGGCCTGCCCAGTTTAACAATGCTCTCTGTAACCCCAAACAGGCCAGTAAGCAATAACGCAATCAGTCAGTGCTTGCAGTCATTTCTCTATGGGAAGAAATGTAACCAACAATAGTAACAATGCAGATGTACAGCTCTCCTGTAAAAAAGTAGGAAGTCTAGTTATGGCCATTGCACTGATGGGTGTACTGGGCAGTATGGAACAGACTACACCTGGCACAACAAATGCTGGCTTCAAAATACAGCCATGCATCGTGTGTCTGAAATAGTCATTATTAAAACCACACACCTAAACACAGATCTAAGATAGCACCTTCAAGCTCCCACCTCAGGAAAAGCTGGCTTAGGGTCTCAGCAAGGTCAGCCTGCACTCAGTGAGCAAAGCCCAAGAAGCTCCTCTGCCTGGGGGAGCAAAGCCCAACTTATAAAAAAGCAACTCTAATTTCAGACCGAAGCTCTAACATCCATTCTGCTGCTTCTATGTCAAACACCAAGATAAAGGACAGGAAAAGAAAACTTCTGTTCCCTTTGTTTTTAATGTATTTCTGTTTATCGCTTCATTGTATCATTTTGTGAGGCAGCTTCAAAGCTTTGTAGGCGGACTGAATATTAACCATCCACTGCGATCCACTCAGTCACTCCTGGCACAGGTTAATCCCTGTATCATAGGCTGCCACCAGTTTGCTAAGCAGCTTAAAAGGACATGTTATAACTTTGACAATGACCTGCTAATGGTTTTACATTTCTCAGAAGTATTATGAGCTATCTTTGTCATTTTTATCTTCTAATGAGATCAATAAATTTAGGAAGCAGACATAGATGGTGCAAACTGCAATGCCACAGCCAAGGACGTGGCATGTATAACTGCTGAACTATAAATAATAATGCAGGAACTATAATCAAACCTTGACTTTTACAGAGGAACATTTTGTTGCAAGTACCACAGCATTAAAAAAAATCTCCTCATTTGTTAGGAAAACAGTATAACCCCTGATTTCTTCTTTCGTATCACACCATGCCAATCTCTTAATGAAAAGCTTCACACTGAGAAGTATGTTTCACTCAGTGATTTTTTTTCTTTTCCAGTGGGAAATAACAGTTTTTGATGTTTTAACCCTCCCTCACAGTCTTTGGTGCTTCTACAGGAAATAAGCATGTCAAGTTACAATTTTTGCATAGCTGTACAGCACGTCTTCCTGTTTCTTAAACACATATCATTAGCTCTGCCTTCACCCTTGCAAACAAATATGAAAGCTCCTGGGCTTTAAAAAGGAAAAAAAATATCTTGGCTTGCTTCCAGTGCAGAGGACCACAGCTTTGGGCTGTGGCAGGGAACATGTCAGTTCACTCACCTCACCTTTTGTGCCACACCATGCCTAGTTTGGTGCTGGGATGTTGGGCCATCTCAAAGCAGCATGAACACTACAGGCTTTTTCACCTGCTGATCTCTCTGGGAATTGCACAGTCCAAGTGGTCTCCAGAGATAACAAACTGTTCCCAGTGTGTTTGCAAATAGGGTACATGCACACATCACCTTAATGGCCTGGGAGCAAAGTACGCTCACCCTCCTCTGAGTTTTACACCCGTGGTTATCCTCCACAGCACATACCTGGCACGAACAAGCCTGAAAACAAAAGAAGATTCAGTGGGCCTAAGACCCACATTTTGTTTTACGTGACTGCAGTTTCTGTTCTACATAATGAATCGAAATCTTAAAGTCAAGCAGCTGTACCAATAATTATTTCTCCAATTCATTAACTGTGTGCACAGGAAGGCATTAGCTGTGTGGCAAAAAAGAAGACATGTCTCTGGAAGCACATGCCTTTAGATATAAGGGTCCCAGGAAGAGAATCGCCAAAGAAAGTACAAGACAGTTAAGTATTTAAATGGTCCCATTTCTGCAGTGTGCAAGCACTTGTCTTGCAGTGCTTGTATAAAAGACAGAAAAAGGAATACACCATTTTACAATACACTAGCTGGGTACAGCTTCATATATGAGGAATATAGAGTTTGCACTTCTCAGAGTATGAGCCTGCTTAGCCTCCCATAGTTTTCAATCTTACCAAACTCAATCTGAAAAATGCATTGTGGCAAGTCTTTCCACATCCTATTACAGGTGGCTATTGTGTACAGAAGAATGATTGTCTTCAGCAGGGTTTGAATCTGCATTTTAGTCAGATTCAAAACTCTTTGACTATAAAACTTGATGGATTTTTGCCTTGTACAATAAGGATATCTTTAAAGAGATTACCCTTGGCAATACTTAGGAGATATTCTGGTAGAGCACAGGTACTCTTCCCCATATTTAAACACAAAGCAAACTGTACTGCCAGATTATGGACCCTTCCTTTAGAACACTATTTAAGCAGCAATAGTGTCAAATGTAGAAAGAGATTTATGCCAGCTGTATATGTGTCTATAAACAAAGAAAGGACTAGCTACTAATCTAAGTACCCCAGGAATGTATGGCTTGACTTGGAAAAGATTTTTCTATCACAAAATAGAATGGTTTGAATTTTTTTTTTCTTCTTTTTTTTTAGCAAATGATCACAGACGATGAAAATTAAGGCAATTGAGCACCTCCAAAAAGCCAGCAGCTCCCGCCTCAGTGCATTGCATTGTTGCAATGTCAGGAATGAGCCCCAGGAAGTCTTTCAGTGGCACTGCAGCCATGCTGCTCTAAGTGCTTACTGCTGACACTGGTGCAGATGAGCCCAGGCTACATGTGAGCAGAAAATCAATTACAGAAACTAGAGAATGGGGAAGGGAGAAAAAGAAGTCTCCAGTTATTAAATACCTTTCAAAGTACTATACATTCACAAACCAAAAGCATATTTTTCTGCCAGCTTTAAAAAATAGTTTCTAATTCAGATGACAAAACTGGATTATGTTTTCTAATAGATGTGCATGATATCTGTATCCAAAGAGGACAGGAGAGTCACATTGCCAGTTTGTGCCCAACAAAAAGCATAGAGTTCAACATACACATTATCCCTCAAGCATATGTGAGCAGGACTAATGCAAAGATACATGTGCACTATTTAATCTAGGCTTTATTTTTCCAGTAACATCTGCATTCTGCTCTTCACCTGCACTGAAATGAGGTTAATAAGGGCTCCAAAATGGAAATGCTGGGCCCAGCTCTGTCACCTCCCTCACCAGATGCAGTATCAAAATCTCTTTGATGTCAATAGAAACAGAATAAATAGCACTGTTTGTTGGGAAGTTCACGTTGCTGTATTCCAGAAACTGTGAAAACCCACCTGGCCTTTTGTAGAGGGTTTCTCTCCTTTTTTTATTTACCAGCACAAACAGCTCTTTCAGACCCTTCATTCACAGTCAGATATTGTGCAATGGATGAAAACCATGCGGGGTGTCTCAAGCATGATCAGGACACAAATCACCTCACCTGTTTCTGATAAAGTGAGTGTTCGTGCCTGACTTAGTAGGCTACGCTCCCGTCATTCAGTCAATAGAGAAAAACAGAGGCTTCACTAATCTGAACTCAGATGTCAAACTTAGGGTAACACAGGTCATGCCCTAGCAGTGCTTATTTCAATCTGATGGCTGCTAAGTGTGTCTAGAAGATGAGCTTAGACTTTGAGCAGTCACAGTACATTCATCTGTGTTCTACTGTGTTCTCCATCTACTTGTTGTTTATCTTCCATTTCCATGGACATAGTTGCAGAGTCCTGTTCTTCCTGCATCCTTAGTATTTTTAGCCACAGTTTTAATAACTTTTGATGTTATCTATACATTCAGCTTCCATTTTCCCTGGAACTACCCAATTTTTGAGACACATCCCTCTACATAGAATCATAGAATAGTTAGGGTTGGAAAGGACCTTAAGATCATCTGGTAGTTATTAATCTTACATGACAGCTTGGAGTCTAACATAATTTGACCCATGCATCATGTCTCCAGATTTTGAAGTACCAATGAAAGTCAGTACTTTCTACCTGTAGATAAGTAGACGAAGGGAAGAAAAAAGCTAAACCCTGTTCTGATCTCCTCCTGTCTCCGTAGCACATCCAGTTCAACTCTAGCATTTGCAGAAGATTTTAAATCCTGAGGTGAGAATCACCAAGCTGATGCTGTGGGACTTCCCAAGAGTTTTGATAATAGTCTGGAGGATTAGGAGGAGCTGGGAGAAACAGAGCCTCTGGATATTTCTGTACCAAAACAGATCCGGGAAAATGATAGCAAGGAGATGGAAAGGATCAAAAGATTTTACAGCTATTGCCTTCAGCTGCATTCCACCTTGTTTCCAGTATTTCATCTCAAAATATTCATCTGATTTCTAATAAGAATGCTGTCCTTGTTAAATATATGCATTTTAATCAATTATTTGCTGATAAGGCTATGGTATGATATAAACCAGAAAGCACAGTAGACAAGCAGTGAATTCATACTGTTGCAGCATCCTTGGTATGTGGAGCTTCATGACATTTGAACATATAATATTTCAACACAAAGATAAGGATTTATGTTTTACAATTGCTTAAAACCTTACACATGTGCTTCATGGCTTTACTAATAACAAGCTAAACACAAAGGCCCAATATTATTATTATGGATGGAAACTTAATATCTACTGAAACCATTGACCTAAATACATATACAGAGCTACCCAAATGTATTAAGGAAGGTCTGCCTTTGAAAATGATACTGCAATGCCACACCACCTATTTGAGAATACAATATATTCCCACACACACATGGAGTACCAGTGACACTGATGAATGAGTATTAGCATTTCAATGATGAAATGAGGAGAGATGAGTGAACACCACCTGATACTGTAAATAAGCATGCTTCAGAGAGAAGAGGCATAATTTTCTATCTACAATCTAACCATGACCTCAGTCCTGACCTAAAAAGACCACTTTCCCTAGTGATTAGATCAGAGATAATCCCACTGTGGCATGCACCCAGGTGTGTTGAACTGAGCTGAAGTGGTTTTGTGACAAACCCTGAATTTTTAATATTCAAAAGCAGGACCAGGAATATCTTGTAAACTGAACTCAATTTCTGCACAGTGAGAATCTATTATTTTTCACTCTGTTAACCAACGACATCTGAATTTCAGACAGCATATTTTAATACCTTATCAAGTGTTCCAATTTTCTGGCTTTTTTATAAATATTACTCATTACTAGAACTGCTTTTTGACCTTTAAAACTCTGGTCTGGCAAGAAGATTTACATGATGCTTTATATGTCCAGAGAATCAACACACTATTGGGCTGGCAGAATTTTACTGATAGAGGTACTCCAATGCTAATTCAAAGCTCCAAGTTTAGCACCCAGGACACCAAACTCCATGCTAACAATGCAATTATTGCTGTTGCCTAACCTGGCTGCATATAAAAGTGCATTTCATCTCTTGATGTAGATGTAGATTCTTGCCAACTCATCTACACAGATTTCAACTCTGTGCCTTCAGATTTTTTTCCTAACTTTACACATGTCAATAACCTCTGATCCCCGGCAGTAAGACACTTAAGCACCTGAAATGTTTATCCTTAAAGCATTAGGCAGAAAGAACTATGACCCATATGTTGCAAGTGAGCAGATAGATAGAGTGACCTCCTGCACTCATCCAGGAGGACTGTGCCTCAACTGAAAAGTTCATCTTTTAAGTCTCATGTCTTAGACAGACAAGGTATGACTATGAATCTGTGATAATACATACAAGGTCTAAGATTCAGCAGTCAGCGTGCCCATGCTCTAAAACCAAGGGTGAGCACAACGTTAGCAACTTGTCACAATACCTTGATCATACAGCTGAATCCCATAGACAAGCAAGTGGATCAGTAGGTACTGTTTCTCTCCCTTCCCTGCTTTGATCCACAGGGCTGTGGACCTCCCTTCGGCTACATGCAGAGCTGGTGATCCTGGTGCTGGCTGCAGACCTGACATTCATATTCCCTGATCTTTGACATTTACTATCTTTTATTTGTTGAGCTGTTTCCACATTTAAATACCTGGTTATTGCAGCGGGAGTTTGTACACCCCTATTTTACCAAAGCATTTAAAAGTAGCAAGTGGTCTTGCAAGTTCACCTCTGCAGCAGCAGGAGGTTCCAGACTGCTGAGCAGTTTCACCTGATGAAGCACAACGAACATTCAGGTCTGATGAGAACATTTTCTAGTCAGCGCTCACCTAAATGGTTCTATTTTAAATGTCACTGTCTCAGTTGCATGAGACAAATCAATTCTGATGAAGTATCTATCTCCCGTCTACCTGTTCTTAGGGTCAATTTTCAGACGCAGCCTCATCCGAAATGAATTAATACATATATTTTTTAAGTACAGCATTTTCCTTTTACTTTAAGTAACTATCAATTTTCTTTCAGTATTACACTTTGTCACTGGATCCAGCAATAAGTCCACTCTCAAGTAAGAGCTGAATCACGTCAAGTGCATTCTGCATACCAATAAAAACAGTGAGCAATGACAAACAGAAATTTTAGACACCCAAAAGAGTATATTAAGGTACGATCAGTCTTGCATTCTCCTCACTGTAGCTCAGCCTTGCCAGGCGCAGTATTTCTTACCATAAATATACTCTCTCATGTCAATGTGGAAAGAGAGCTAGGTCTCTACTACGTCTGGAGAGGAAGCACTCCTCCTTCAGTACTGCTACTGACCTTCCCTCTGGCTCTGCATCCTTTGAATCACTCTGAATTGTTTATCAAAATCACAAACGAGTCACAAGTCAATTACCCTCTTAGAGCATAAAGCTCTGAGTCTTGATTACATGTGCAAGAGGAATATTTACTTTTTAATCAGGGTTGACTGTGGGGTGTGGAGGTAAGGCTATTTTGAAGATTAATTAGTTAGTATTTGTACATTGCTTTGAAGATGTGACATACTAAGTATTTTTATGGCACCCAGCTAATGGCCTTAACTCTTTCAGCCATACTCATGTCAAGGCCTTGAAAAGTGGCCCTTTTGAGCTATTTTTATGTAAACCTTTGATAGGCCATATTGACAAAATGCAAACATGGAATTTGCAGTTTCTGTCCCACTCTTCCATCTCTGCCAAACCCTGCAAGGAAACGGTACATTTTTAAAACACTGATAGAAGAGGCAGGTAGTTGCAGAGCACATGGTTTTACCTCCTTTTGATTCAGGGTTTGGGCTTGGCAAAGATGAGCATTTTGTATGTTACAAACGTGGTGCATCTGTTCTCA
>NW_009944930.1:70030-129810 GCF_000696875.1 Nestor notabilis | reverse complement strand
GCTGAAGAAAACCATGAGCTTCCATGTTCATTTTGCAGATGAAAGATTTAAAATCTTTGAAAATTTGGACCTTTCTCCTATCCAGGTGGCTAAATCCCACAGTGAGATTTAGGTGCATAAGTATTTTCTGGAACTCAGCCTGTCTGACTTGCCCAAGGTCAAGCACAGAGCATATCTATACTGTAAAGGGAGAAAAAAAGTTCCATGTTACTTCTTTAACCACTGTCTTATTCCTCCTTTCCTAAAACAGACAGCTGAGCTCCCATGTTCTTTTGCATTAGGACAACCATTTTTTACATATGAGTTCAGGAGTTGTTTAACTTTATTTAGTCTCCTGAACAATCAAACTCATGCAGACAATCTGGGGTCACAAGGAGACAAACACAATCCTTTTATTAGGCAAGCACAGACTACAGAATCACACGGGATGTTCAAACTTTAGGATATACCAACTGCATCCCTTTTGTATACCCCACAGCAGCTGGACAGAGCGTAGTATCAAACCCCAGGACGAAAATGGCTATTCTGTCAGCCACAATGCTGGTGTGCATCTGCCACTGTGAGAAGGGGAGATTATGAAAACAGGAAAAACAATAAAGGTGGCACACCGACGCCAGTCTGATATTCCAAGATCCATCCTCAGGAAAGTTAAGAGGCCTCTTGGCATATGGCTTCAGCTGAGACGATGGGCAAGAGAAAACCCCAAGGTCTCCAGCTGAAAATACAAATGACAAAGAGAAATTTCTGGAGGAGATAGAATGGAATGAGCCACCATGCATGTAACTGGCATTTAAAATCAGTTAACAAATGGCAACCTTGTTATCATCAATTATGACAAGGCATAATGTCACATAAAAGCTCAAAAATGTAAAAGAGACAAGGCCCTTTGACTGAATATGCTCTAGCTGCATCCAGCACAAATTACACAGGCTGGAAAACTAAGCAGATTCTTACAGGATCAGGTATTATACGAAGTGTTCAGGATTTGGGTTAATGAATACAGCATTCTCCCAGATGTTCCATCATTGTTCCAGAGTGGGAGGAAAGCTGGCTGCAGACCAAATCAAATTTTTATATTCCTCTTAGATAGTGCCAGACACTAAGATTTCATCAATATAACATCTGAGGCACAGAGGCAACGCATCATGGTTGGATAACCCTATATTCAATCCATTTTGCTGAAGACAGGACAAATAAACTAAGAATCAGAACATTCAATGAGTCATATCAAAGGTATAAATTGAAAGTCAACACTTGTACTGCATATAATCTAGCTGAAAAAGAATTTATAGCCTGGAATTTCCCATTTAAACACTGCTGCTGCTTCTTGCAGATATACTCCAAATGCTAACTTTAAACACTGCCAGTCCTTTCAAGTTGTGTTTTCTGCTTACTTTATAATATCTTTAGGATGCACATCCTTCTCCAGGGTATTGGAGAGTTTCAGAAAATAAATTAATTGCTGAAAATGCCTGGTTTGCTTAGAAAAAGTGCACCATTTAGTTTTTACTAAGGAGCTAAATTCAGTCTGGTCTTTTTTTTAAACATACATCCTTTTCTGTAAGCAGAATTAAACAAGGAAGTTTCTGCGATGTGCAGGAACAGAGATCATTAGACACAAAAAAGGGTGGTCAGCATAACACTCTAGAAATGCCTTAGAGGTGATGACAGGAATACAGAGAGTCAACATGTACACTGGCCAACAGAAACCCACCACAAGAAATCAACCAAACGATACACAGAAGTTAATAATCTTTCACAAGTTCATCTTGAGTGCATGGCTGATCCTCATGCCAAGCAAGAGGCAAGCTGAAGTCAGAGAAGAGAGTGTACTTGGGGAATGAGTTTTAAGTTTGAGTCTAAAAAGCACGCTGGAGGAGATCTGTAACTAAAAAGCTAAGATCCAGTTCAGTTACACTAATCAGATTTGGTCCACACTTCTGCTTAAACTGGTCACTTTGCCTAGAGGATTGTGCGTGTGTGCTTGCTTGTGCATACGCATCCATGAGACCTAAACACCTGCATGGATTTTTTTTATATGCTCTGAAAAAGCAGGTCAGGACTGAGCATTCACTGGGCATGAAACAACATTAAACTATAAAATACTCCCTGCCTGGTGCTGGCGAGGATTTCAGGTTTGGGGCACAAGCAAGTATCTGGTTGTGCTGTAGAAATATTTACCACAGGTATTCGATGTGCTGCTTCCTAGGTGCCCTTTCTCAACAGACACACATCTAGGGTCATGGATTAGGAGAGAAAAAAAGAAAGGGAGAAGAAGATGCCATGAGGCTGCTGCCCAAGAGTGGGTCGCCCATGGTCCTCTTTAAGCCCAAGGGCCACACCAGGACTACAGTAAAATGCCTCTGTAGATTCAGGGGCTCAGCAAAGCCTGGAGCTAGAGAGCTACTGCATCATGGTGAACTCATGGTACACGGGAGACAGGAGTTGGGGGACAGCTGACTGAACACCACGCTTGGAGCACAACAATTAGCTTGTGCTAAACTTAGGGCTGCACCTTCTCCAGGTATAGTCATACCACTGATAATTCAGGGAAATGTATCTTGTTTGAGTTTATCAAAGCTGGAATTCAGTCAGTGAAAACAGAACACCTTTAAACTTTCAGGAGACCAAGAAAACCTCACCTTCATTTATGTCCCATGCGAAACATTTCACTTCATCAGTTGCAGAAACATGGCATGTGAGTGAAAGGGTATTGACTTGTTCTTAAAGGGAAAAATAATTTGCATAATATAAAATAATACTTTTGTGAAGCCTATTTCTGTGTGTGTAACATGATGACAAGTTGATAAGGAGGGAGATGGATTCTTGGAAAGGCAGACTTCCAATCCTATTGATTATAGGTGAAAAACTTGAATTGTATGTATTCATCTGGGGAATATCCTGTCTTTTTAGCATAAAGCCTGTTCTCTTCTGCCTGCATTTGTCTATGTCTCAAATTTCCGTTCAGCTTTGGCTTGTTGGTTTGGGTTTTTCTTTTAGTTTTTAAGTAATTATTTACAAATTGGATTCCTTGAGAGTAAACTATCAGAGGAGACACACTCCCCTCTCTTCAAATGTATGCAATAGATCTAATTATTTTTCTGTAAAACTACAAACAACCTTCTAAATAATGACAATCATTAGAAAACATTAGGGTCTGTCACTTATAATCTCTGCCAACTGCTGATAACATTTTATTACTGCTTAGAAAGGTTGATTAAAGCTTGTAAAAGATTTAGTGAGGGTGAAAGATTAACAAAAAGGTATTTATGATAGAGCCACTAAAACATAATATGTTCTCAGTAAACACTTGAAAAAACCCAGCCCTGTGACATTTATAGATGTTGCTCAAGACATAGTTTTTCATCTACACAATGAAACCAGTAACAAGTTTCTACATGCTGGAAAAAAAAAATATTAAAAAAGAGAGAGAAAAAGGGAGAGGAGCACATTACCTTTGTATGTCTTATGTCAGAGCAAGTGAGAAAGCACTCTTCAAAAATAAGCCAGCTGAAACCTCAGAATAAGTTCCTGGGAATGCTCTTGTTTGACCATTGGACAATCTCCTTTGAAATTACAGCAATGGAAAACTAAAAAAACGGCTTGGATCATAAGGTACTGACTAAGGGGCACCTATTTATGCCTGGTCTTGGAGGAGGATGTCACTCACATCCCCCAGGACACCTACCCCACATCTCTGACTGGGGGGACAGACACACTGTGTGGGGCTTGGCGCTGTAGAGCACAGCACTGAACGCATCATAGCTGGCATTCTGTGATGGGCTGGCAAGATGAGCATCAAAGCTTTCCTCCTGCTCAGCTTTCACTGGGAGAAGGCACAGCCAACAGTAGGCTAGCAACTCTGAAGAGCATTTTTCACTATGGAGCTACTATAAAGGATGGAGAGAACTGCAAGTGCATGTGGCAGCCCCACATCCCTCACCAGCAGTGAGGTCCATCATCCTCTGGAGGTGCCAGTCTTGCAGGATAGAATGATCTGCACAGAGCTGAGGTGCCTCAGGTGAGAACATGCATTCCTGTAGCACAGTACAGTCCCCCTGAAACATTTGATTATCCAGACATAGGAACCACTTGTAGGTACTAATTTAAAGGACTGCAGGATCATCTTGCTTCTCACTTCAGAACAGCTTCTGCTGAGGCCAGCTATGAAAGACCTGGTGAAGCTGAGAAACAGGTACCCAAACTCAGCAGTTACAAGCTCAAGCCAAGGATGAGAATGCACATGCCACGGCAGAGAGCTTCAGCTGTCCTAGTTCAGTCCTGACCTTCAGTTGTCTGCTCTGCCTCTCACCTCCCCTAGACAAGGAGATGGAGCAGGAGGGCCTGCCTGGCTTCCACAAGCCTGCGACTTGCCTTAGCAAAATAAACCGAGGTCTATTCCAATAAACTGTGGTGGGTCAGAGGATGCAGAGCATCCACACTCAGACATTAGGGAGCAGGAAAAGTCTCCAGGAGTGAGCTGGAGCAGGCAGTGGGGGGGCTAACTGGTTAAGACTGCCTCCCTTAAGCCAACACAGCAGGACTAGATGACCTCTCAAGGTCTTTTCTGACCTGATTCTGTAACACCTTCCATGAATTATCTCTCTGTTTTGGTTTGTTTGGGTTTTTTTTTAATGATGGCCAATATTTAACAGCACACCTCAACAGTGACCAACTGACACCACAGAAATAATTTGTAAGGAGTAAGTGACCAGCCAGATCACAGCCAAAACCAAACACACTGGAAAATAAAAACAATTTCTGTGCTGTGCATGCCTTGACAAGTCTATAGCCAGATACACACACACAGTCTGAAAACACATTAATGCGTGGCTCATCAGAGAGGTCAAACTGTGGTGAAGCAGAATGAGTTTGTGGTTAATCTGAGCAGAGAGCCACTGTCTGCAGCCTGTGAAAATGTTTGTAAGTTAAAGTACTGCAAGTGGATGACAGATTACAGAACCCATGAACACAAGTCAGCCTACCCCAAACCATTCCTCAAATGCACTACACCAGTGACCCTCACTTCAAGGATGACTCACATCTTTCCTGTTGAAAAGTGGAAATTTTTTTTAATGTCAAATGATGGTCAAAACTAAGATTGTTAGTTATTCTGGAAGACGTAAACCCAAATCTGTCCCACATTTAATCATGCTCCACTGTGTCATAGCAAACATGTGAGCCCAAATGCATCTTCTGAGATTAAGTTATACAGTGATGTTTTTTTCTCCATCGTTCTTTCATACCTGGAAAATGAATAAAGCCTCAAAAAGAAAGTATTTCCAGGCTATATAAACAAAAAACAACAAATGTAAACAAAAATCCCATATTTATGTGTTGATGTAGTGAGTCAGAATAAACATGACAGCTTTACCTGAGAAGCTAGAGTCTGAAAACAAACCCCGCATGTTTGGCAACAGGCACAGAAGATTTTTGCGAGAAAAACCAAAAATAAGCTTAGCAACATACTTCACAACTCCCACAGGTAAGCCTCGTTCACCCAGGCAGGCTCACCAAAGTCAAGAAAAAAGAAGAATACTATAATGCTGGGTGCTGAGCACCCCTCATGCCCTCTATTCCACATGCTGCCTGTATGCCACAGAGCTTCCAGCTGCAAGCTGTTCCTACAGGGCTAACCTGCTCAAATAGTTGTATTTCTCCTGGAAAAAATAACAGATCAGAAGTCCAGCGAAGGCTGGCATAGCAAGCTAAAGCCACAGAGCACTGGGAGAGGCACAGTTCTTTATTTCCAGCATTTATACACGGGCTGCCAGCACAGCTGGGATGTGACATAGTATACCATGACATGGACTTGCACCTCGTCAGGAAGTGCTGGCGTGAAGCTGACAGCCTCCTCTGCCTCCCTGGTAATGCTGTTCCTGATCCCTGTGGCACTTGAATACCTCCAATATGATCCAGAAAGATGATTTTCTACCAGGGCAACAAGGATAACAAGCGGATTGCAAAAGACACTGCTAACACTTGATTGTGATTATGAGAAGTTAATTCTACATAGTCCGAACCATTTTGGAGTAGACAACGGATAGAAGATTTCCACCTGACTAAACTTCTGGTTTGATTATAACAAACTTAGTCATGGAAGACATTGAGGGAAATTTTGAAAGCTGGATGGTGTGTCCAATACATTCAATTAAAGGAAGGACAGAAGATCAGAAGAACCATGAAAGCCATGAAAACTTCCATACTGGCAGGGTCTGAACAAAGCCAGATATCCTGAGTGTTAGTTCATCTGCTGTGAAAGCAGAAGATTAGCAGAGAAATCTGGATAGGTTGGACTTAGTAGGATTTTTACCCCCTAACCTCAGATAAAGGCAGTATTTCAGTTTTAGCCTCCCAGTTAGAAGGTGTCACTGCACAAATTCGCATTAAAAAAAATTGTTATTTTGTCTGTATGTCCTTGATTCAATAACACTATTTTGGTGGGGTTTTTTTAAATTTTCAGAGGTTAAACTATGATGTCCTATCAAGACTTTTCACTACTGAGCATCAAAGCATTCTTTTTATTTCTAGCTTGGGAAACAGCTGCATAGGCAAAACTATGGCTTGCACTAAATGCATTTAGAGAAATGGCATCCCTTCTCTTTCTTTTTGCATAGTACAGACATTTTAAGAAAAGATGCTGAATTTCTCAGATGAAACAAATACCTTCTAGCAGCAACAGAATAACAACCTTTCCCAGAACTGTGAACTCTAATTTTTGCCTCTTCTGCTTCTAGTGTAGCACCATTTCCTACACCTCAGGAATCACACATTCCATAATAATGTATCTCAAGCTGGAGAAAAAGTAGGCAAAACATGTATGTTATACTTGGTGTTTTTTATGAGAAAATAAATGAAACCTTCATTCTCCAAATTCCATTGACTAAATGATCCAGGTTTTATTTTATCTTTCCCTGAGCTCAGTTTGCCATCTCTTGAAGTCAGTGAGAGCTTTCAGTTTTTTCACTGGATATTGAAATAAATCATAATGAATCAATAATTATCCACACTTGCTTGATAGCTGGGACTTCTCTTGTATTCCACAGATACCAGGAAAGCTTTTTGTTATGTTGCTCAGTTTCGTTTTTTTCCTACTGCCCCCTGTCCACTCTGTGCTTCCAGCATAATTTTTCCTGTTAGAGGCAAGGTATCATTCTTCTAGAGAGGTTTTCTTTCTCTTGGTGGCATCTCAGCTGTTGAAAAAGTCAATGTTCTTTGAGGAGTTCAGGCTCCACACCTACTACCCTCAAGGCAGGAATAAACTTCCCAGAAGAAATCACTGCTGGGGGTGATGGGATAGGCCCTCGGTGGGCTGGAAACTCCTTAGTTCCCAGCTCAGAGAGTGCCCGCTGCTCCTGACACTCAGGCACTATGGTGCCCTGGCAGCATTTTCTCTCAAAATCACTCACCATTAATCTTCCTCTGTTTCTCCTTGAAATTATGTTCCTATTATCTTTCTTGAGGAAAAATAATTTAATTTGAAATATGTCCTCATGATTACTTTCTTTCTCCGTGTTACTCCAATTTCGTCAGTTAGCAGTACATAACTTTAGTTCCTGACCTTGAAGTAAATCTGATTCAGCAGCAGCAATCTTACCTATCTCTCTCCTGAAAACACAGAGTCCAGAAGCAAATTGGTCAGAAAAGAAGAATTCTTGTGCATATCAAATACACTCAGTCCTGCAGGAATTACCAAATATCATTCGATATGCCAGAGGCAGAGCTCTCAAACAATAGGTAAAGCACGTTCCCTGCTTTTTACGTGCTCCCCAAGAGCCCTGGAGAGGAACTCAAACCTGGAGGATCAATATGCTTTTTGACCCCCTGTGTGTGCATAAAACCGCCTGGCCTGTGCTGGTCAAGTAAAAATTCTACACTAGTATAGTCTCCCTAGTTTACCAGCTCCTGTACCATCCCGCACACAGATGGTAATTTGTGTTGATCATGGGTTATCATGGAGCAATTTCTTGGGGACTTAGATGTTATTAGACTGTGCCTATATACCAGTTTCCAGGGTAGGTTTTTTATGCTAGCCATCATTAGAAATCGTCCTCAGCACAAGCCAAGTTAAGTCAAAAGCAAGGAAAAATACTTATTTATCCAATCCAAAATAAGCAACACAGTTGCAGAAATTTATAACATATGGCTGAAAAGAAGGAAAGAAAACTCTGGCTTTCTTGTTCTAAAATCAAGTCCAAAAGGCCCATCATTCTTTCTGTCTCACTTGGTATCTAGCTGCCAAACAAGATCTGAGCCACATTAGATCCACATGGCCAAGGTCTCAGAGTTGGTGTATACTCTCCATCCCAAAAATATATTCCTGGGAGGGAACCTGCAGCTGAGGAAGGCAGCTAACTTAGAACCTTGTACTCCTTGTTGGAGTTCTGCGAAGGTTCATTCAAATTCTCTCCCCTCTCCCATTCAGGGGTTGGCTTCACTGTCCTCTCCCTGGACTATTCACCGGCCTATCTTCTTCAAATGCAAATGTCCCCTCAATAGGCCAGGTGCAGACATCCCTTATCCTTCACTGAACTATCAGTAAGTCATTAATCCAGAGAGAAGCAAAACGCTTCCACTTACCAGGACAAATCTCAGTGTGAAGCTTTTCCAGGCTGCAAATTTCCTATTTCAAATCAATGTACACATTGACTACCACAGCTGATGCAAACATTTCAGCATGATCTATGCTTTTGGGGTAGAGGCCCATAGGGTGATTGACGGACACTGCCTTCTCCCAGAGGGTTAGTATGAGCCTGATGTGATGTTGTCACCAGGACTGGAGCAAGAGCAGAAAGAGTGCCTGTTGTCAAGTGTGAGAGGGACATGCACTTGATTGAATCTGTGGCATCTGTGACAAAGGGTCTGAATAGATGCATTCTTCCACCAGATTCTGCTACGTATTTATTAATAAAACATAACAAAAGGGGAAAAAGCCACAACAGAATCTAAGAACATCATAAACCTCAGCGCCTTCAAGTCACCTTATAAAAACTGCTAGAGACAGCCAGAGAGGCTGCCGACTTGCAGGCAGCATCTCGGACAGCCTGAGAACACAGCTCCTGTGTAAAGCTGAATGAGGGGCAGGTGTGCAAGAATCAAAAAGAAACCTCTGCCCTGCTGTGCCCACAAGTAGTGCTTCAGCATCCACACATCACCAACCTGAGTCCCGCAATCAGTCATCTGAAACTAGGTCTAGCACAGAAATGTGCTGAATGCAGAACTGCCAGCGCTGAGTCAGTCTATTCGGGGCTGCCCCTACATATAAAAACATTTTGGTTATTGATCTAAAGATTCATGACTCACAGGCTCACTATAGCACTGGGTTTAAAAGACTGCTTTGTTCTTGGAAGTGACACATACGGTCTCCTCAGGGCGCTAGCCCTCCTCTGTGACACCCGTTCCCTCAGAAGAAAATCCACAAGGACTTGAAGAGTTGCCCAAAAAATAAGGGGAAGTGAGCCATGCAGATCTCACTCCATCCACCCATCCATCCACCCATCCATCCACCCACCCACCCATCCATCCACCCATCCGTCCATCCATCCATCCATCCATCCACCCGCCCACCCTTTTCCAGCTCTCAAAGCTTGGATGAGGCAACACCACTCATGCTGAGGTGTGTTACACAGGATTTTCATAATGTCTCTTTTCACTTTCTAGCAGATGAATCAGATTTTCCTGCACCTTAAGGTGCACAATGTGAAGTTGCTTAATAAACAGCTTTAGACCAAAAGCTCTCAAGTCAGACTCTTTACATCTAAAAATGTGACCTTGACCTAAACAAGTACTTTCTAAAGCCACAGAAATATTTAGGGGCCAAACTTCAAGGACCTCATCCAATTCATACATGACAGCTGTAGAAGCTGCAAGTGACCTTTTATGGTGCTCAGTCATTTACAGGAAATACAAGAGCATACCCTTCCAGTGTACTCTAGCATATTTTCCTTGCCGGGGGACATTCATTCTGGACGTGTGATAATTCTTTGAATTAACTGGCAGCAGTTTTGTAATCGTGCACTGTTGAGCCAACAGAAAGACAAGGACTTACGGTATTTTAGTGTGGAATACACACAAAAAAAAAAAAAAAAAAAATTGGCCCAATATGCCATAAAAGACCACAATACATGCATTCATTCATGCAAAAATTAAGTATATAATCACATGATGAGCAAAGGACTTCACACGATGGTATACATATTTAAAACATATACAAGCCTATTTAAATAAACTGCATACTGTGCTAGATTCCAAAAAAGATGAAGTTACAATAATTGTCGCTTTCAGTTTTATATAATTTTCCAAATAAAAATGTGAGAGTTGCCATTAACTAGTACTGACAATGCACATACAGTACACACATTTGTCAATTTCATTAACCTTCCAAATTAGGTATTCACAGGGAGCTAATGGCAGCATAACACATCATTACAATATTCAATGCAATTTCATGGATATTATGTATAGGGAGAAATTTTAGGCTCTCTTGTCCTTACAGCTGTTAGAAAATATTATACTTTGCAAATATCCCATTAGGGATCGGCAAATGCTAAATAGCAGAATCTGAATAGCATGAATTATGTCCCCCTCTCTCGCCTCTCCTTGTCAGGAGCAGGGTGCCTCTATTTGTGTCATATTTGGCCATAAGTAAGAAATACAAATCATTTGCCTGGACTGTGCACCCTCCTTACATCCTCAACTGCTAGGATTAGGATCAACGAGGTTTGAGCTTAATTTATCCATTAACTTTCTTTATGACCTTGGGAAAATCACTTAATTTCTTGCATCTACAATTCCTTGCTTCACAGGAACAGGGTAGATAAAATCTGTTATGGATCATGAGGGACTGACATACCAGTGGAAGGGTTACCGTCCTTCTCATAACAGAAAAAAAAGGTTTTATTATGATGCAAAGAGGAGGTCTTCCAGCTGGGAATGAGAGTGGGAAGGTACTGGGTATGAAAAGAAAAGTCAAATATGGGCAGGTGTGGGAATGGGAAGACAACAAGACATACTTTGAATTATCTAAGGTAAGATTTAGTAACGAGGTGGGAGAAGACACTCAGAAGAGAAGCAAAATGAAAGAATCTTCAGTAAAAGGAAGATTCTTACAAAGTCGGAACATGGGAGAAAGTAACTTTGTGGCACACAAAACAGAGAGATGGGTCATAGCACTGTTCACCTCAGAAAATAATATGTTCGTATCAGCAGCAAAAGAATATGAAAGGAATATGAAAGTCCTCCAAGATGAGGATGTGAATGACAGAAATCACATTTTTCAGCTTTGATGTACTTTTAAGGGTCTCTTTTCTGGATCACTTTGTATTCCTCAAACCAGTCATCTGTGAGTCAATGGATCTCATGAAGATTGTTCTAGTATCATCAAAGAAACCTTAATTCTAAGGTTACAAAGATGTTTGCCTCTCTCTTGAATTAGAAAGACTTTAGAAAACTAATAAGGTATGATAAGTTCTCAATGCTTTTCCTTCTGATCAGCAATAAAGAGTTTAAAAAATAAAAGCCATTTAGCAGTCACATTACAGGAAAATAAACACACCTATGTGTGATGGACAACAACAGATTCCCATGCAAGCCATCCCCTACAGAAATGGTCAAGGTTATCTGAAGCAATTTTAATTGAGCTTTGCCTTTCTGCTTGATGCTCTTTTCCCTGCAGGTCCTTAATGGAGCTCAGTAAGGATCTGTTCACCTTGTCAAATAGGATGAGAGCAAAATGCCCCTGTAGCTTACCAAAGAACAATTATGTTTTCTGTAGGTGGTGGCATGGTGAGCAGTGTCAGCAGCCGCCCTTCCACATTGTTTCTAACCCAGTTGGCTATATTGCATCTTATAATATCTGAGGTTCTCTATTCATGGGAAATGCTTTGGATGGTCCAGCTTCACAACAGCCAGCTCGTGTTAATTTGAATCACTTTGGTTTTCTTTTCTCACTGTTGCTCTCACTGCCAAGGGCTGTCAAAACACATTGTCCTGCTTTCAGAAAAGAGCCACATACTGTGTCATGGAGAGATACAAAACACAGCTGATAAAACTACACAGAAGAGTTCAGCTGTCTTCCTAGTCTATGAATTTAAATAGCATTCTCCTATAGAAGTGAAGCAGTTTTTACATTAAGTTAATTTTTTGGGTTTTTTTATTTTTTTCCCCTCCATATGGAGCACCTGCTTTACTTCACCACCTCAATTTGTATTTAGTTTTCTCTTTTAGCTCAGTTTTCCATTTTGGAGATTTGACATCATCTAGACTACCAGAAAGGTGAGCTTTTAGCCATCTTCCTTTCAGAAGAGTCCATTCAACCAGTTCTGGTGGTTTAAAAAGTTAGCCTTTTATTATTCTGTGTCTTAATTTCCCATTATAACATACAGATAAAATGTAGAACAAATGAGTGACTCTACATCTCAACAAAGCAATGTTCCAGCCTGTTTAAATTCTGGCCAGCACAAAGCTGTCTGATAAGTAAGGGGGAGGGGAAAGTAAAATAAATAGAAAAATGTATTCTTATAGTGTCAGATTTACCACAGACCCAAAGAGTAATCTTTGACACAGGAAAGAGGGAATATTTTTAATAAGGTGTCATGTCAATTTGTCTTGTTATTCCTGTACATAAAGTATTCCGGTGTACTTTAAATTAAAAAAAAAGTCCAAGCTGGACAGAAGTGCCAGCAAATGTTATAAACCAGTGGATGGTGGGTGGGTGGTGTGAAAACGTTTCGTAACTGCTAACAGCAACCCTGTTGTGAACCAAACAGCTGTGCGCAGAACACAGGTGTGCTAGCACAACAAGGGCTATTCATGCCTTCCCACAGGGCGCTGGCCAGGTTTGCAGAGCCACAGCTGACCACATAAAGCATCGGGGATGGAAAAGGCTGAGAGTGAAATGTCCACTAAAAGTGTAAACACCGGATGCCACAGAGGCACACACACACGTACGGTTTTAGCACGTTCTGCTCGCTAACGAAGTGAAAAGAGGTAACGAAGGTCTATTCTATTGTGGGAAGCTGGGAATATAATGACATAGGAAGTTAATCAGAGTGTTATGTGCAGGGAAAAACAGGCAGGTAAGAAAGTACTGGGATATGGCACAAGCCAAAACAGTCAGAATTTAATTGACCCTGTTCTTCCAATAAATCCTTCCAACAATGTATCCAAGACATTTGTAATTAAAGAAAATTTAGAAGAGATTCCAAATAAAGCTAGGAGAAGGGTTACAGATCTTCTTTTCTTGTGCAAAACCTCCAAGAGAGAAGATAAATTCCAGGAAAGTAAAATATTATGGTTAAACATTAAAATAATTTACCTTTCATATGTGCTGCATAAAGTGTTTTTGCAGCTTTTCTTCCACAAATATCAGGGCAGTTAAAAGTTCGGGGGAGGGTTGGGTTTTGTTTCCTCTTTTTTTTTTAGACAGGATCCATATAAGATGGTTTAAAAAACAATTGATGTGAAAAAGGAATGGTAATTAAGAACCCCTGAGTTCTAATTCTGGATATAGAAATCCTGCTTTGGGCATTTCGCTTGAACACACAAGCAAATGTTATGATTCAGTTGAAAAAGGTAGAATTCCTTTGTGGAAAAGTAAAGGACTATCTGCCCAAGAAGATCTTCTCTATTGTACTGATTATGAAAAGGCAATTATTTGCTAAAAACACAATCTCCAGATACAATATTTGTATGCAGATGGTACACATCAGGAACGAATGCTTTCCAACTGTGGGTATATAAAAGCCACCTTTCACTAAAAAAACACATGACAATGAAAGTATAAAACAACATTACCATGATGCTGACTAATATCTCCACATTTAAAATTCTCACCACCTCATCCAAGGCAAAATCCTACACGCCACCAGCTTTGACACAGCAAAGCCCTGCCTGATTCCTACCAGTGCAAATGAATCCAGTATTCCTGGATTAATTTCTGCTTTCAAAACAGAGTATAAGCTATCAAGATTGAACAGGGCTGCTGGGCCAGCTAATAAAGCTAATGATCAAGTGATCCTGTGAACCTAGCAATTCTTCCAATTCTCTGAGTACGCTTTTGATTGAACGAAGTGAAGAACCCCGATATCTCTCTCATATGAAAGCCCAGTTTCAAAGACATTTAAATACTGAACCAAAAATCTTGTTCCTAACAGATGCAGGGCCTCAGTACAACCGTTAGAAATGTGCAACAACAGTGACAAAGACACATTCCCCAAGTGGCTTCAGCCGCACGCTTTTGGCTCCCGGCAGCAGTGACCTAGATGTGTATCTCTGTCCAACGTTCGGAGTGTGGCTGTTCCACTGCTATTAGCAGCAGATAGTGGTCAGCCCCCTGAACCACGCTTCAGAAAATAGCATGTACGAGCCTTGCTGTTTACGCATTATGGCTACTATCTGGGGTAAACTGAACATCCTCTCTCACCAACTACAAAGGTCTACAGAAATGCTTTTATCACATTGTTATCATTGCTTTCTGCCAAGATGGCCCCAGCTGTCACAGGAAAAATAGGTCCTGATATCAACCAAGATCAGCAATTTGCATATGCATTTTTGATTTTGCTTGAAAATCTGATCAAAATCCAGTGTTTATCATCATTAAAACACTTGCAACTGAAAAGTGGCCTGCAGGTCTTTATTCATCCAGCGAATGCAGACAGCTGTGCTCCAGCAGGACACGCATTTCTCATTAGTCACAACTTTGCCCATAACCCTCATGAGAAGGAGCCATCTCAGGGAACCAGAGCATAGTTCAACCTCTACCTCCATTCAGTCCCTGGCCTCTGTGCCAAGCTAGTGAAAAGTGCCCAGAGTGGCTGGTCACCCAGATTTTGGCTGAGGTCCCCAATTTATCACCTCTAATCCAAGAAATAATTATATTCAACCGGAGGAGTTAGTTTGGTTTCTTCTTACTGTCATTCCTATATGTCTACTGATGTTGCAGGTATTAATTAGTCATGCTTTTTTGTCTATAAAATATGCTATAGTAATTTAAGCAATACTCAGGAAAAAACAGTGTAAAGATTGGCTAGCAGCTTGTAATTACGAACATTTGATTCATCGCAGCTTACTTAGAAGTGATTTACACTTGCCTCAAAATGTTGAGCAAACCTGAAGCACATGCTCGCAAAATTCTCAAGTTCCTTTTTGAGATTTCCTTGTAACCAACAAACCCAGCTTCTTTCCAAAAGCTCCAAAATTTGAGATCTTCCAACAGAATGGTATCTATCTGCCATGCAGATCTGCTGTTAGCCAGCATCCTGTATTTAAAGAGCCAGCAAGGGAATTACAGAGCCATTGGATCTGTCATCTTTCAGTAAGTGCTGGTACTATACTGGAACCAAAACTTCTGGCTTATAAATGATGTAAATTGTTTCAACTCCAAAAACCTTGAGAAAGGTTTAAAAAGCTAGAAGAGCTGAGGATCTGGCCCATCCTATTTGTCAAGAAGTTGTTTAAACCATGGCACTGACTCTCAATTTATTTGATTGATACGGGTTTAGCTACACTTGTGCAAATGTAGGACCAATTTCAGCCTAAGCAGATCTAACACCTTTAAAGGGAAACCTTAACATTGACATTCTCATCTAAAACCTTCCAATCAGTCTTACAGAAACCCTATTTTTGTGCTTTTTCATGTGGAAATGAATGACTTGCTGTTCTTTTGTGTGATAATTTAGCTAAGCAACAATTATTACTTTGTGTCCTCAGCTGTGGAAAGGACAGAGTTGAGTTACTCCAGTTCATTCCCTTTTCTTTCTCTTTGGATTTATAAATTATATATTTTTGACTTTATAGGCAGTTTGCAACAGGAAATAAATCAAACTCATCTGAGTATTAACCTCAAACCTCACCTAAATATTACTACAGAAATTCAATTTCTAATCTCAAGCATAGATAAAACTTTGCACTCACATTGTTTGTTCAGAATTTCTTATCTGTTTTTCAAATTCAGACCAAATTCTTCCTTTCAGCCCCTTAGAGAGATCTGGACACAAGGGTTAAGAGTAAAGAAAGGACAGAACTACTGCTGTGGAAAGGCAAGATACAGCGTGTGAAAAAGAAAATCTTTAGTCCTTGCTCAGAAGATCCTTTCATTCCAGAACTGTAAATTTATAGATTTTAGAGAAAGCCTATAGGTAAATTATATCATGGATTACTATAAATTATACAAAGTTATCTTTGTAACAATAGATTAGTATACTATTATGTCACATACATATTCTTCTCAGTATTTATTACAGTGGTGAGCTCAGTAGCACCAGCATAGCTAAAGCCACTGCAAAAATTCAAAGCCCAGTGAAGCCTTCAATGTATAAAGCACACTAATCACTTCTGAGAAGCAGATTACCTTCAAATGAGAAAATGTGAAGAAATAGCAGCAACTGCAGCAAACAAAAAACCCACTAGTTATTTAAAGAAAACTGCACACAGCAATGCTGCCAAGATGCCACAGCGTCTCCATCACAGCCGGAGGTGGATGGCTTCTGTAGCTTGGGCAATTCACATTTCAGATTCTTTTCCCACTGCCCACATGTTCAATTTTACTGAACAGCAAGCCCTATTTCTCCCTTATTTACCTTCTAAAGCAAAGCCCACATTGGTGGGAATGAACACCGAAGTGACACTTAGAAACAGCAACATCATTTGAACAGCTGTAGACAGTCTGTTATTTATCAGAAATTTTAACAAAGGCCAAAGGAAAAAAGCAGCAGTTCAGCACAGAGCAAGTCCTGCCCTAGCACAGCTGTTACACAAGATGCGAAAATTTCAAAATGGGAAAGTAAACACCACTCTATATTCTAGCAAAGAAGGAAGAGATTTTTCTTCCCATTCCTTGGAAATGGCAAACTTAACTCTAATGAAATGCAAACATCCCCACCCCAACCTCTGAATATAAAAGCTAGGATCCAGTTGTGATTCTTTCCTGTGGTGTTACTTTGTCCAAACTACCCACAGGGCAAAAAGCTATCAATGCTGAACCAGATCCACAGCAGCAGTAAACTAGGATTGCTTTATTCATGTTCATGTCCACTGCTCTGATGTTTTGCTGGACAGGCGCCGAGTTCACAGCCAGCATCTGCCAACAGCTCACTACTTGTTGTATGGTGATTTGAGGAAACACCCTTGGGGGTGAACTCTTCCTCCAGTAAAAAGATTTGTTAAAAGCAATGCAGAGATCTGTTCAAGGCTCCTTTCAACAGGTTTCTTGTTAAGGGCAGGAATTGGTGTCCTGTGACATCAGTATTAGGAATTCAAAATTGTCCCCATTCTGCATCTGGAGACTAACTGATGGCAGCTCTAGCATGAACCAGTTCAATTTGGCTGCTCCATCATTTAGAGGCTCACATTCCTCACTGCTGTCATTTAGAACTTAGACAGCAAATGTACATCAGAAAAAAAAAACCCAACAAAACTCCAATTGAAGGGAGTACTTAAAAATCACCCTCCCCACAACAGTAGAAAGCAAGCCAAGCACAACACAGCTTTGCACCAACAGTGCAGATAATACACACACCTGCTGTATTGAAGTCAGACACATAAAACAAGCCTTACATGGAACAGTGTGGTCCTTAAAATGCCCATCCAACACCGTGAAGAGGTGAAGTGTCCCACAGCTCACACACTTGCATGCAGGGCTATACCTGATATATGGAGGGTAAGCAATGCATGAATGAATGCAGATGCAGAAGGTCCCCATGGGGATTGGTTCTCTCCACAGAATCCTCTCAGCACCTCTGACATCATCTTTCCTAGTAGCTGGTTCCTAAAAATTCGAATAGGCCAGTCTTCCCAAGGCAAAACATGTACCTGGGAAGCCTTTCAGAGTTACATATTCTGATTTATCAAAGGCATGTCTCAGACTGATGGAGGATGTTGGGAAATAGAGAGAGGGGTTCCTATTTGCTAGCACAGGCACTCACCACCTTCACTCGCAGTTTATGTCCTGATCCCTGTAAAACAGATCTGGGGTATCAGCATGTCCTACACATTGCATATGGAGCCCAGATGCCCAGATCCAAAGCTAAAAACCCTGCTCTGGGAGGCAGACACCATATCTCCGCTGGAGAGGATCATATGTAGGCCCAAATCTGTCCTGATTCAGATCATGGGCAGGCAAGAGCCTCAGGAGACTGAGATGGCCGAGCTCCGTGTCAGGCACACCATTAACTAAGTGACCTTCCAGCAAGAGTGGTGCTGACCACTCATGAAGCACCCAGTGGTCCAGATACCTCCAAAGACATCACAGAGGCAAACTGCCTGGTAACACAAGAGATGGGAGATGTTACAAGGGTGGCAGGGGAATTCTTTTTTAGTTTAATAATACTAGTGGCAGTTTTCTTCCTATTGTTAAGTCTGAGACAATATGGGAAACAAGGTATGGATATCTCGGCATCTACAAGAGCAACTGTGTTGTACAGATGCTTGTGCCTTACATGGCTGTGACAGCAGAAACCAGGCACTAAGCAACACCAGCTATGGGCAACTTCTGAGCATCACTGATATCTTTTGAACATTTTTCTTACAAAACAAAAGAAAAAGGCAGCGCAACACAGGAACAACCGAAACCCAGTAGTTTGAGGACATCCAGGAGACATTAGATGCAGGCTTGGATATTAAACTTTAACCTTCTATTATCCTTTGAATGTCTGAGTCACTGTTTCAGGGCTCAGCTCTATTCATCTCCCTTGTTGGAATAACTTAATTTTGTGTAAACAATCACATATTCACTGGAAAGAGAATCTCAATCATCTTCCACCTTCCATAGAGTTCTTCACTCTATGAAGTCCATCTTTTTCTCCCTCATTAAAGGTATATTTATTTGTACAAACAAGAACAACTTCTGCTTGGGAAGGTGAGAGGCCCCAGAACAAAAAGGCTCAGAGGTCACTTTGGCGAACTACACTTCCTGCCCACCTTTAAGCACAGGGCTGTTGGTTAGGCTGGGGTACAGGCTGGGTGACCAGAAACTCTTTGCCAGTGTCGTCACAGTTAATGCATCCCGGGCTTACAGCAATCTGACATTTGCCAATGAAAAACCGTTTAGTCAGAACTTTTTCTGACCATCATTCTCCTTGACTCCATTGTACAGCTATTTCCCCTGGTTATTCAGTAAGCAGCAATCTGCTGCAATGCACTGAATGCTCTGTGCCTTATATCATACCCCAAAGGTCCAAAGCAATACGCCAAAGAAATAACACTAGCTGTGTTTCTGAATTTTAGCTTAGTTATAACACCATGGGCAATAAAAAAACTCAAGGTTCCAGTTACTAACAGAAATTTTATTAACTTCTGAAAGCAGAATTTTTAATAATTCACTTGCAATATTTTCCTTTTTAAAACAAATATTCACGTTTCTAGGAATTGCTGACTACTGTGTTTATAAAATGGAGCCCATTTTTGCTGTGTCTAGGGAAGGATAAGGAAAACATGATGCACAAACCAGGAAAACTGTAGAAAAAATACTGGCTGGAAAGTCTGTGTTCCTGAAGACAACCAAGGATAACATTTAACCAGAGACTGGTTTTGACATTGAGCTGTCAGTAGTTCCCTTAAGCACTGGAGCCTCTCAGTTTGAAAATAAAATCCTGATTCATACAAATGCATATACCAAACAAGTGTATGAATCAACCGAGAGGTTTTTTCCAGAAAATTTAATGAGAAATGACCCTTCAAAAACTGATTTCAAAGTCTGTTTTTATATGCAAGCAAATTGATATATATATTTATTATATATAATGCATGATTTTTGTATGCTTCATTTCACTTTCAGTGTAAATAGTACTTTTTATTAGGAGAGAAGGATTAGCGTATACATGTTATCCAGGTGGTTACAGAACTTGCCTCTATGAAACACAACAGGTTAAATCCCATTTACACCAATTACATCCATAGCAGCATTTCTATATACAGCCTCACACGTGGTGCAGCTTCGAAACTTACCTCAAAGTTAATTTAGGACATCGGTGTCTTTATCCGGAATAAGCTAAAGCATGTTTGTTTTATTTTTACTAATGCATCAGCTGCCCACTAGAGATTCAACATGTATTTTCATGTTCACAAATTATGCCAATTGAAATACACATGCTGCAAAATAGGAGAGAGGAAAACAAAGACAACAAAACTCCCACCGCTGATCAATCTGCACATAAAATTACATACCAACATAACTTACAAAAAATTTCCTAACATCCCCCTCATACCTAACAATCTTCAGTGACACTTGATATATTCTTGACTTCTGAAAAAATTCAGATGAACAGAAAATATTGCCTGCTTTTTTGCTAAAATAACTTCTAGGTTTTCTTTTCTAAGGGTTCTCCTATTGCTGGTAGGCAATTCTGTCATATGTGTATATAGTACTTCATATGCTTTCTATGCAGAAAAGCTATGTATGTATCTTCAGCTTCATACAAAATACCAGCAAAGTTCTCAGATCTGTTACTAGTACTATTTTATAGGATTCCAAACTGAAGACAAAAAAAAAGGTGTCTCATTTCTGAAACATAAAATCTAAATTTTGGCCATGGTATAAACTAGGGACAATTAACAGAAGAGATAAGGCAAGGTTATATCATCACCTTTGCAAGTCAGATAGACTCCCAGACTTAGTAAAAGGAAAAAATTGCCATTGTCACACTTACTTTAAATTGATAAATAGAGGGCATAGAGGTTGTGAGCCAAATAGCAGCAGAAAGATACATAATGGCTACAGTGGCATTTTGGGTCAGAACTATTATTTTTATCTAATTTAGGCTAAGGTCATAAAGCATTTTAGCTCACTCTGTTAAACTCGGTGAACCTTACAATTTGCAAATGCCTAATGAATGTCTTTGAATAAGCTACACTATGAATAAGGTGAGTTTCAGGAAGACATTTAAATGGGTAGCAATAGCTTTTCCTTTATTCATGTGAAATCCCTAAGCTGTACATTGCTGAAGGCTGGGATTGCATACTGTGTTAGTGCCCTGCTCCTGTACCATCCACAAGCATCTCCTGTCAGCCTTTGTCAAAAACAGGACACCAAGGTGGGGGCCCTTTGGCTAAAATGGCCTTTAATGTTCTTATGCACTATACAGAAAATCAGACAGGTATCTTTGCAAAACTTCTTCTTTTTCCCCTCCTAGTCCCCACTTCCTCACAGTTACAATATTCACAGGCATCATTCCATAGATTTATTTTTCAAATATTTTTCATTTTAGATCACTGTCAAATTTAAATCAGTCTCAGAGGATCGACTGTATCTGAGTGCAACAAGCCAGTGGCTTAAGCTTATTTCTTCTGTTTACAGGGTAGTGTAGTGCTCTTCCTGCCTAGCATTTTAGCAGAGCATCTTTCAGAAGCATTAGCAGAAGATTACAGTCCTCCTTGATTATCTCAGACCTTAAATTTATTATGCCCCTATCACACACAGTTATTATAGTCAACTGCAGGTTTGTAATTGCTCTCAGTGGGAGAAGGTTCAAGCCCTTTATTTCTTCCTCAGAAGCATATTGGGCCTGATCCAATGTAGGCCAGGTTCAAACTGTTTTCTTCTCTAAAAATCTATTTCCTTATTTTTAGATTAATTCAAGCTATAAGATATCATTATTCTCTCTGGCCCTTGACCTTCTAGATAACCCTTCCTTACACCACAAAATAAATGTGTAGGAGAACACGGCATTAATTAAAAGGCAGCACACCTTTGATCTAAGCATCAAATAAGAAGATGATAATGTCACTGAAGGAAAAAATCTTGAATATAGTTCATTATATAGACAGAGAGTAAAATCAAAGCTATACGACCATGTTAACACAAACATACTCCCCTCTGACACAGACACAGTCACTCAGCTGTGTTATCACTTGAACTCAGAGGTAGGATCCTTGTCCATACATGAGCAACTTCCATTTACCCCAGCATCCCCCCAAGGTTCTGCCAACCAGCTCTGAAAAGAAAGAGACACTTACTCAAGGGGACCTCTCTGGAGGCCCTTGACTTGAAAGTTGTGTGAATAACACAAGACACTTACCCCTACACATGCATGTACCTCACCTGTAATTGTACTCTCATGAGTCTGCAGCTGAGTATTTTCTCAAAGTAAAATGTGTCTTTCCAGTTAGTTGTCCCCTGTGAAAACACAAATTTTGATGCTTATATTTTCAAGGCACATAAGAAATATCAAATAAGAAAAAAATGAAGCTCAAGATTTTGTAGAAAAACAGAATAAATAATAGTGTTTGACGGGGGGGTAGAAATCATGCATTTGCTGCTACTATTATTCCAGCTTGATGGGGTTTCCAGGAATTCAGGGTTTAACAGTATCTCAAGAGGGCAAACAGTCAACACATAAGCCTGGCTTTCACACATTATGAATCTACAAGTTACCTCTGCAAAAGAAGCCCTTGCCACTCAAATTCCTCCCCTTCAGAATCTCCCACAAAAATTGCTTCCAAAAACGAAAATCAGGAGGATTCTTCATTGGACAGAGAGATGCCGTAATCAGGTTCAGGAAGTGATTAACATGGAAAAGATGGTTGATTTAGGAATTAACTTTAAGTGACAAGTCCCCTAGCATTTGATTTTGTTCATAATCTGCACTGCAAAGGCAACTGCTCTTCCCAGTTCCTCACTATTGAGTTAAAACAAGAAAAGGACTAAAACCAGCTTACAATATTTGCCAACTCCAGCTGCTGGTTTTGTCTTCTGTTTAAATGCTATTCATTTCTCCTTTACTACATTCTCAGCAGAAAACAATTGGCTCTACAAAACTTAGATTCTATATTTAGAAATCTTTCAAAGCTGAGGGCTTTTGGATAAGGAATTTTCATTTAATGATATCAGAAGGATTAGAAAGCATTTTTATAAAGAAACTAACCAAGCTAAGCTGGAAGATGAATATTAAAATGCCTAATTTTAATTGGTAAACTAACATGCCTAACAGCCAAAAGCCTATTGCATGATATATAGCACTACTGAGCAAAGTTAATATTCTTTGGATGAATGTCATAATTGTTTATTTTCATAACCTAAAATGTTTTTATTTCATAGATGTGTCATTTTAGCACTAAATTTGTTGCCTTACATACTTATTGTAGGGTTAATTTCCATACATGTACAGTGTATATTATGCTTATGTTACTAGAACATACTGTCAATTTTAATTAAAATTTAACATTCTTTTCTACTTCAGAATACAAATCAGTCATTGCATTCTCTCAGTCTCTCCATTCAGCTGCATCATAAAATACCCTTAAGAATCTAAATATTGGTGGTTTATAAATCCTTATAAGTGCTACAATATTTTTGGTTTACATATACTGTGACACACCTGAGGTTTGATATTTAAGGACTTCTACATTAGCGATGCACCAAAATTTGGACAATTTATGTGCTGAACTGCCAGAGAGGCTCTGGGAAGGCAAAAGCTCAGCTTTTGTAAAACAGTGCTGTGGCATGACACAAAGATCCAAACTGAGGATGTCTGTGAAAAGGCTTTCACTGAGCCAAAGAGATTTTGGGAGACTTCAGCACAGTATACAGGACTACTAGAGTAGCTCACTGTTTACCTACCAAAATCATATTTCTGGTGTATGCAAAAAGGTGTGAAAATAAAGACTATTTAGGCTACAATACAAAATCTATAATCCCCAGAAATTTAGGGAATTTTCACTGTTTCCTATAACAACCTTATCACACTTTTTAAGAACTGTCATAATAAGGAAACAGTTACAGAATTGATTTCCTTCAAACTTTGCTACTGAGAACAGTCCATTTTACAAATTGTCAATTAGTCATGCTCAAATAGTTGCTACTACAAATTTGCTGGAATAAATAAATAAATTAACAACTGTTTTGATTTTTTTTTTTTTTTTTTAATCTTCTGGAACTTGATCTTTGGGAAATTGAGATTTTAAAAGTGCTCTACATGCTGATTTAAAATACAGAACCTGGAATTTGCCCAGAATGATGATATCCTCATAAAAAGGCAGGCTGGTCAAATTTGTTAGTATGAAGCATAGACATCCAGGCTTTAAAGACCCATGTGCTGAGAGAGTCTCACATTGACATGGCTTTAAAGGTCACATACATACTCTGCCTCAATTGAACCCCAAGGGATGCTGTGGCTAAGCACACAAGATGTTCAGATACTACAATTAGGTTTAAACGGGCATATGGCAGAAGAAATCTGTTCCCATAGGAGGAGGAAAAGGAGAAGTAATATCACAAGCAAAATTAAGAAAAATCAGGATGACAGCATATTACTAAACTAATAGAAGGGGTGATACAAAAGGGAGGAGGTTGAGTTGTGGGGAGAGACTTGAAATTAAGAAGACAATTCTGAGAGCATAGCAATGCATTCAATGTTCACGCTGACCTTCAGCTGGAGAAAAATGTCATTCCTTTTGCTTCATTTGGATTTTGGTATATTTCACATTTATCTAATGTTTTCAGTACAAGGCAACCAACCTCAAAAAAAGCTTGATTTGAAAGCTCAATAAATGTGGGAGTTTACACAGGACAAAGTAAATGAGTGAGTAAGAAACATTTTTTCCTCCTGTTCAAAGAGAAGCTGTCTTCATACATTTGAGGTCTCTAGACCTCATAATCTCTCCAACACTGGTGCCTGCCTCTGTCAGGCCTCGCTTACAGAGCAGAGATTAATTCTTCTAACAAATTTGGACCCAAATCTGTCTAAGACGTTTTCTTCTTGGGTTGTCCTTTCCTCTTGCTAGTAAGATAGAAACCAGCCTCAGAAAGAAAGAATGCTTTGTGCAACAGTTTTCCTTCTGCCACATCTAAGCTCAGCTCTAAAAGAAAAGCTGCAAATGCAGAAAGCACACTGCAGACTGCAAGTGCCATTGCAGTGACTGGAAGGACTGAATCAGGTCCTTCTTTACAACTATCAAATTTTTGTGGTTCGTTTCTTCACTTTGTTTTCCTTAACAGTACATTCTAACAATATTATTTTAATTAAAGTCATATCTATACACAACTTTGACTGAATCTTAACAAAAGACTTTTTGTTGTTGTTTTGGGGTTGCTGGGTTTTTTTCCTTTTCTTTTTCAGGCTGGCATTTTTAATTTATAGTTAAAATATCTAATTACCAAAGAAAATGTAATGAACTCCACTAAATGTGAAACAACAAACAGCAATTCCAATTAGCAGGGGGACTGATAAAAGAATTTACATTTCCAAAGCTGTAGCCAGATACTTTTTCTTATTATGTTACCTGTTATTCATTTCACGCTATCAAAGTTCTTTTGCACAACAGAGAAGCATTTATAAATTCCAGCCGTGATTCTTCCCCCAGATAAGCAGCACTGAGAGGGAACAAGGAGTGGGCAGCAACAAGAGAAGAAACCTGGGAAGTTTCGATGAGAGTTTGTGGGGAGAAAACTAGGAGATTTTTGCCCATTTTTCCTACCTGCCTAAATCCCATACACAGATTTTATTCCAGGAGCACACTCACATCCATTGGACACTTTTGTAAATGTTGACTATAGAGCCAGCAGAAAATTCTGACAACAACGACGGCTCTTTGGACTCCTGTAAAACACTTGATCTGCACAAAGGAAAAATTATGCTAGAAGACATCTGACTACTGCTGCTTTCATTGATTTTGCTCCCAAGAAGACTAATCACCTACCACATTGTCACTCTGCATCACTCTGCTGAGAAGCTGCACCTCAGCTTTTGTTTACAGACTTTTTTAATTACCTAACGTGTCTCCCACAAGTGAAGGAACTATTACACACAAAGTAGCAGCACTGTCACCAGCACTGCATTCAGGCAGACTCCAGAAATGATTAGCCCAACATGATTTCTTACAAGAGTGAACTGCAAGCTATCCATTGAAAAAAGAACAATATCTTTTCAACGTAAAAATGGCAATTTAACAGAATTTAGGTGGGAAGCAACAGTTGTAATGACAATATTTGAGTGCTTATCACATAAAACCCCAGTCTCAAAAGTCAGTTCTATGGCAAGTTTTAGCTTTGCCAAACAAAATTTTCAGCTGACATAAAACCAGACAGAGCGAGGGATTTTCTCATGTTTCAACTTTCAATCCTAAAAGCCGGGGGGGGGAGTATCTATTTCCAAACATTTATGAGAAATCCATAACATTTTGTTTAAAGAAATAAATAGCATTTTGAAGGACTGCTGATTTTTGTTGAACTGGTTTTGTGGAAAACACTCTTCTTTTTCTCCCTCCATCCTTTATTTGGTCCCTCCTCCTCTCTCTGCTCCAGAGGACTTTGGCTGGCACGGTGGCAGCCAGGAGAGCACTCCCTCTAAGGGCAGTGGTGAGGTTTGAGCACGGCTCCAGCTCCACAAGTAGTCAACCCTGTTACTTGATGACAGGGTGATGGGAGCAGGGTAGGTGGTACAGAACCAAACTCACCTGTTTCAGGAAAATCAAGAGCATTGCCTGAAAGAATCGCATACACCTGGGGCATAGGTACCCCAGCACCTTTCTACCAGGGGTCGTCTTTGTGGAAACTTGGGCACACAGGAGGAAGGGCTGCAGAGAGAAACAGACTGTGAGCCACAAACAGAGCCATGCTGTTTCCTGCCCAGATACCCTTGCTTGCCCAAGTCCTGGGAACCTTCTTGACAAATATTGTGAAGCTCAGCTATAGCTATCAATAACAATATGCATCACCAGCTCTGATGACACTATCAAAGAAAAACATGGAGCTTATTTTATCCTTTTACTCAGTCCTCTGAATCTTAATTTCTATCTGCTCCATCTTTTCTTATTTTGTTATTTAGCTTCCTTTGTATTTTCTGCTTGCCATTCCAAAATGCTGGGTAATGCTGCTGTGCATTCGTAGAAAGACGTTCTGCTCCCTAGAGCTCCCTGTAATTCAGTGGTGTGGGAACTGATTCATGTAGCCACATGTAATTTGTATAGCACTTTGGGACCCTTCTGGAAGAAAGACACTATAGAACAGTCAGATCATTTGCATTATAAAGGTTCTGGTGGCTGTTTCTTGGATTAGACACTTTAGGTTTGTATTATGTTTCTATGTCATTAGAAACAGGAGCCAAAATGGAGAAAAAAGTCTTTTCCCCACAGTCAGATATGCATTCCATATATTAAGTATTGTATATTTAGTAGGATTCTGATTTTCCTTTCAGCTTCCAAGGCACGCTTATTTTCCAGATTCTGTTTCATTGTTAAAAATCAAATCTTTAGAACATTCAAATTAAGGTGTTGCTTTTTGAGTTTAACATAAACATTGCCCTTTCAAAGCAGTAAACCCAACCTCAGAGGCAATTCCAAGCATCTAGCTTCCCAGATCATTAGATGAAATAACACAGTCACCCCCTCTGATGGGAGAGTTCTCCTTTTACAGGGAGAAGCATTGATCAGTGCCTTCTACAAAGGAAGGGCCAGTAAGGTAGTTCTCAGGGAAGATGTCAGATTGCCACTTCCTGAAGAAAAAGCACCTCTGGAAAAGGGAGGCTGAAGGAAATGTGAAGAATCTCAAGTTTTGAATGAAGTAAGTAAAGAAGGGGTTAATATGAAGAGAAGCGTAAGGAAAATCATTTCTGAATCCTCTGGCCCAGGTGTAAAACTGATAAAAATGAGATTAGCTTCACTGACTTCAAATTCCAATTTACGCCAGATAAGGATCCAGCTGACTTAATTTTACCTCTTACTTCTTAAAACAATAAAATGACACTATCTATAGCCTTGCCTTCAGTAAGAGGTGAGCATAAATATTCTCTACCAATGATAAGAATCCACCCCTTTTTAAATAGCGTTTAGCTTTACTCAATAGCTTAAAAATGCTCCACAGAGTGATTTCTTACCCATATTGTAGCACCAACTTCTTCCATGTCCGATAGGGTTATTCCAGACTGTTGGAATTACTCCAGATACACTAAACAGCAAATGACAGTTCAATCATTCAGTATCCCTCTGACCAAACTTATATATACATACCATACGCTCCTCCGCCAGCACAACACTAAACTGTCACATTTTCATGTCATTTCATATAAGCAGACCCTTTTCCTTTTTTAACTAATTTTTTATAGTGAAGAAGCTGTGCAAAGTGATACTTTTGAGTAGGGGACAGAGAGATCACATTTTACATGTACAAAAAGAGTGTCCTATTTTAAAATATTCTGAAGAAGTCCTGCAGTTTATGTACTTGCAACGGACGGACTGACTTGATCTGCTTCCTTATTGCATGATGGTCTAATTATACCACACTTTCTCCCACTTGGAGATGGACCAAAAGTCCACTGCAGCTACCACAAATCTTTAAGTCAGGACCTTATTTCATAAGAAACTGTCTGTCTGCAGTAGGATTTACTGCTGGTGCAAACAGCTATCCAGTGTGGGTAAGGATGTCACAGTCTGGTCCCGAGTATTTTTAAATGCGTTCTTCCACAACTTATCATGCATGTTTTAAAAAGTTTGATCAAAACCTTCAAAAAAGACGATGCTACAGCAAGCTACTCTAAAGCATACCATGGTAGAAAGTGTGACAATGTTATCAAATAAAACAAAATAGATACGGGTTATTTAAGTTATTACAAAGCATTTGGTGCCATACTCAATAAATAATAGTCCAGGAAGTTTAAATGTAATCCTGATGGACATTTAGCAAAAAATAATTTTAAAATTAATAGCATATGTGGAGAGTATCTAATGGTTTTCCACTCTGAAAAATGAAAGAGAGCTATTTGTGCCAGAAATTGACACTCTTCCAGTTATCGCCGTGCTAGGGTAGCTGTGCTCTGATACAGTATACCGTGTGCATAAAATATTCTTACAGCTTAATGTGGGCCAGAAATGTAGAAGATGGGGGGAAAAAAAAGAAGAAAAAAACCCCACTACTGATGTAGTTAGGAATTCCAGGCTGCTGGTTATTAAAGTGCCCTTTGGTCACCTGCTACATCCAAATCACAGTGCGGTGACTGGTGCTTGCTCTTGTAAGCGGGTATTGTGTGAGCAGTGGGCAGCTGGAACCCTCCGAGAATCTTCACTTGTCAGAGATGAATCAATCATCTCAAAAGATGTCAGCATCTGCCCAAACCATTTTATATTAGAATAAATGGCAGATGGTGGTGTTTTTATATTTAATCAGTTCCACCAAATGCAGTTTCATCTCTTATAAAACTAAACCATCTGCAGTGTGTAGGTGTACAAATCTAGCTAAATGCCCACTGCAGAGCCTTTCCTCTTAAAGGTAAACTGTACATGTTTAACATTTGTGGATGCTAAGTTCAATAGATTTTAAAAGCTTTATAAAACTGCTCTGCCTTTATAAATACTGTTATTTTATTTTTATATTTTAAGTATTTGGTCTCAGTGGTCCATGCCTAACTCTCACTTCTGAATCTTATTATGTAAACTGCTCATACTTGACAGTATTAAAATACTTTCTGTGAAAGATCATTCCTCCCTTCTTTCTATGTAACTGCTAACTTCAGGTTCAGCCTTATAAAACATGGCACAGAAAGAGACCTAGTGACTTGTCCAGGACAAAAGACCTCAACAAATGGTCTGGCCTGGCAGGATCAGTCCTGAAAGTCTTGACCTTAGTACAGCTTTATCTTCATTTTAGCATGGCTTTCAATACTGCCTCCTATAACAGCCTTATAGACAAACTGGTGAAATACAGACTAGATAAATGGACAGTAAGGTGGACTGAAAACTGGCTCAAGTGTTGGGTTGAAAGGATTGTGATGAGCAGGACAAAGTCTAGCTGTAGATCAGTCATTAGTGAAGTACTATGGGAGTTGATACTGGGGCCAGTACTGTTTAATCTCTTCATCAAGAGCCTGGATGATGGGCATAGAGTGTGCAGCCTCAGCAAGTTTGCAAGCAATACAAAGTTGGAAGGAGTGCTTGATGTATCAGATGCTTGTGCTGCCATCCAGAGGGACCTCCACAGGCTGGAGAAATGGGCCAACAGGAAACTCATGAAGTTCAACAAGGGGAAATGCCGAGCCCTGCAGCTGGAGATGAACAACTCCATGCACCAGATTATGCTGGGGGCTGACCAGATGGAAAGCGGCTTTGCAGAAAAACATCTTGATCTCCCTGGAGGACAGTAAGTTAAACACACACCAGCACTATGCCCTTGCAGCAAAGACGGTGAACAGCTTCTTGGGCTGCATTAGGAAGACCTTTGCCAGCAAGTCCAGGGAGATGATCCTTCTCTGCCCAGCACTGGTGAGAAACATCTGGTGTGCTGGGTCTAGTTCTGGGCTCCCAGTTCAAGAGCCATGCACATACTGGTGCAAGTCCAGCAAAGAGCCATCAAGATGCTGAAGGAACTGTAGTCCAGTTGTGTGGAAATTAGTGTTCTTTGACTTTTACTCAGTTTTGTCCCAGTTTGTGGCAGGTTGGTGCTGTCAGTTGCATGGAGACCCTCATGATTTTAAAACAATTTCTTCAACAGCTCCTGGGTGAAGTTTGACCAACAGCAGTCTGGACAGTTGATTTCCAATACAGACAAGTGAGATTCCATGGTGACAAGAAGGGCAGCAATAGAGCAATCACACAACTTGGCATTGACTTCAGTCTTTGTGCTTTTTCCATTTTATTCAGTCAGCACTGACGCCAGCGTGCAACAAACAGCACAAAACAGAACTACTGACATATATTGGACTTTGCTCAGACTAAAATTGATAGTGAAATCCTTTGGAAGGTCTAAAAGTTCCCCAAGTTTCATAAAGAAAAATAGCTAAATTCTCTATCAAAAAGAATTACAATCAAACGATGGAAAATATTAAACATATATCTAGCTATCTAATATTTCTACAGCTTTGGAAAGTAATCTAAAAATAAAAACTTGCCTTAAATTTTAAAAAAAGATCATTTACTCTGCCATAAATTTGCTGCCCTAAATATAACATTTTCCTTAGCACAGTGGTAATAAACATGGTGTGAGGCTTTTGTGTATTATTAAACAACCCTTACTTTTCAACCCCTACAGTGGCTATACTTTGGGGAATTGCTGTAAACTACAGGAAACACGGCTGGTGAAGGGGAGGGGAGCACTTTGTAGCCTTTCAATTTTTCTATAAAAAATGGAGATGTGAAAAAATTAAATGAGACTGAAATGCCCTTTAAAAGGTACTACCCAGGCAGCCCCTGGAACTGTAGACACAAAAGGTATAAGTGAAGTCTACAAGCCATGGCTTGCATAGAAACATGCTTCACACAGAGGCTGGACACTCCCATAGTATGAGCAGGATGGGGACAAGACTATGCCAAAAGCAGCTGGCAGAAGGAAGAAAGGACACAGCACAGGAGGGTTTATAATTCACTCATCTTCCACCCCACACAGGAGAGGGGCAAGGTTTGTGCATAAGTAATAGTTCCTTTCTGGTGCTGTATCTGGGGCAGAGCCCTGTACTCAAGGTCACCTCTTATGGCTTCATGCTGGTCCACAGGGAGTGAGCAGAAGGAAGTACCTCAGCTGGGAAGTAGGACACCCATCTAGGTTAACACAGTGGTTTCCGTTTATAGCGATTCATGGAAAGCTTTTCTTCAGTTTCAGCCCAAGCACATTCACAAACACTTCACTCGGGTTTCAGTCTGAATTTGCCTGTCAAATACGGCTCGTTTGAAACCGAGTTACTCCTGAAACTCCTGTTTACTGCATGAAAGTGAAAACTGTCCCTATGCTGCACTGTTTAAGGGCAGGGGGGTTGTAACTTGAGAGCTCAACACTTTTTTTCTGGGTTACTAATTTAGTTTGGGGCCTTGGTTTCAGTGTAAGAATCTCTTACACTTTTATATCTGGCTGTCTTCACCATACCCTGGTTCAATACAGTTTGTACTAATAAGCAGGGAAGTGGGGCCAAAAGAAAAATCTGTCTTCGAAAAAGTCTCTTGTAAGGGTTGTTGTCTGGGCACCAGGGTAGGACAATGAGAAGGCTAACATCTAGGAAAAGGCAGATTGTCTGTACTGGCTGCTGGAACTAGAGCCTGGGAATTTTCCTAAAGGCAGAAGAATGAAATAGAGCATTGATACAATCCCACAGAATCACGCATTTTGCCTTGATAAAATCTCACACATTAAAAAGCTGGGGAGGGCAAGCTAAGCAAGAAAGAAATCAAGACAAAGACATGGAGAAGGCGGTGGGCCAGGGAAGGAAGTAGGAACCAAATGACACCAAGCCTGTGATTCAGAGGAAGAGCTGTGCACCGCATGAGGACTCAGGGGGTACAGCCTGGAAGGCTCTGACATAGAACACTCCTGGGAGCAGTAGGGACAGAAGAAAGAAAAGGCAATGAGCATATATCCTTCTTCTTATTGGAAAGATACACATACACATTTTTGTACATAAATAGACATTTTTGTGTTCATAAACATGCATGCATACCTATATACACACATACATTTATGTGTGTGTATGTGTTATTTCTTGTGCTGTTTCAGTGGAAAAGTGACTGGTGTGCGAAGAGTGCAAAGACTGTCTGTCTATTTGCTATCAGACGTCACATCCCCAAAGAACAAATTATAAACTCACTTCTCCAGTAGGACCAACATTCTCAGCAAAGATGAGCCGACGTTAGTCAGGAGCTTGGTGGGGAGTCCAAAGGGGCTAATACAGCTGTGAAAGCATAACAGGCTGACAGGCTGTTTACTGGAAAACTGCCAGAGAAGCCAAAAGAAGAGACCATGTTTCAACCACCCAGTCAAAGTGGTTGAAAAGTCAACTCCCAAAGTTCACCACAAACTTGAAAGCTGAGTTTAGCACCAACTCAGGGGTACCCTACCAATGCTGTGACACATTTAAATAACAGTTTGGTGTTTGTATAACGTTTTCACTTGATTCATTCTAAGCTAGCAATAAACCATTGGTCCAAAGAGAAAGCCTCTGCAATATTAATTTAATTAAAACCACTACTTCACAATTTCCAAACAGATTTTTTTTTTCTCCCAGAACCACACAAATGCATAAACACTTCATCTAAAATACCTACATGTTTAGTTGCAAGGGACTGCTGTAATTACTTTAGCTGTGGCTCATATCATGAAGTACTGGCCTCAGCCACTGTCCTCACACAATTGAAAATAAGATATATTCTAAGATATATGCAGCATTCAAAAACACAACAGCACAAGAATAGTACTGATCTTAGCCCACCCAACATGTATAAATATATAGCATCCACAACATACCAAATCAAGCTATGGAGAAGGCAAGAAAGGGATGGTAGGTGGGCAAAGAACTACTGACATACAGAAGCAGGTCGGTTTTCTGAGGAAAAATTGTGCCAGGGATAGAAAATAAATGACAGAAAGCACAAAGTTGTAGGCAGGGGACAGATATGAAGCTGGTAAACCAGTACAGGAAGGTGACATGGCAGTGAAGGCAACAGCTGTAACAACCTGAAGACAAGGGTGGGAAGATTTCATGTGATGCAGCTAAACAGGAAGAAATGAGTGGCATAAAAGGAAAGCAAAACTACTACTGGATCACTTCATATACTGTCATGTCAAGTCTCTATGCAATTCACAGCTTACAGATTTACCAGCTAACACATTCCTCACTGCAAATTTCTAACTGAGCCAACTGTGCAGAAAGTTTTCAATTTGGCTTCACCAAGAACACCGTTTTGTTCACAGCATGGAGCAATGTGGGAGAAGAGAGCTCTTGTTTTCTGTCATTGCCACTGTACAACATTCAGCACACTAATGGTGGCATCCTTACTGAAATGCACCATGGTTTGTGGAACCCTGTGAAAGACGTAGATGCAGAAACAACACCATGCCTATGCTCTACCAATACCAGAGACCAGGTGCATTGTGGTCATGAACAACTTTACTACTGAGGAGAGGAAAGAGGACTGTGCCAGTTGCTTTGCTTCAACAATATTGCTTCCTAGCCTATTTATAGTGCCATTTTAACAGCCATGGAGGACACATTATTTGGCTGCCCAACTTGGGGAACACAACTAGCAATAAAGTAGTGGGGAGGAACAGCAGAGGTACTAGAAATCATAACACGTAGGCTACAAGATCATGACAAGTCTCTTTTGTAACTCAGTACAGCAAATATGGGTAGAGAAGGGGAGTTTGGGGGTTCACAGTATAATCTGGAGTTCATCTCACCCAACTAAATGCAAATAAACTCCTCTGGGAGAAGTGGAGCTGTTCTGCATTTATACCAAAAATAAATGAGAGCAGAGCCTCAGCCAACATGATAACTACTTCTTCTGATTTCTTTTGGCTTGTTTCTTTCTCACCCTACAAAATGCTGTGTAATGGGCAAATGAACATGGAGTTCTCTTGCAATAAATTGGATGAGTGAACAGAGGGAAATCAATTTCTTTATGATGGCTTCTACTATGAACAAAACCAGAATGCCTAACGAGTGCTGGAATGATAGATGGAGTTCGAGGACAGAGTCTATTATTACATTATGTTAAACTAAAACAGCTTTGTTGACTTCAATCCATTTATTTCAAATTTTGCACAGATAGAGACTGTGACTGGAATATACACAGTGTACAAAGTTGTGGAGCAGGTTCTGGAAGTTAAAGGGGTTTCTGCTTCTTTTGCCCCTTAGAGCTGTCTGGATCAATCACCAGTTATACAACACATAAAGAAAAAATACCTAACATTGCCAACAACGGATATACCAGATGAATTAATAGGAAATTTCTCTAATTTACGAGGTTTAAAAAATAAATTCTTACCTGGAAACTTTATAAAGACATTAAATAAATCATTTAGAAATAGCAAAACATGCTCTGTCCCATAACTTGCAGGTGACCAGCAGAAGTCATGTGTGTAAGATATTATCTAGCTCAGAGTCTAACTGAAAATTAAAATCAATATCATATACAACACTTAGGACAGGTGTTCTTAAATATTTTTAAACATTTCCCTTTGAAGCAATAGTTTGCTTACCCTATTTTATACTCTTGACACTTACTAAACTAAAAACATGCATACAGAATTACAAACAAACAAATCCAGACTCCTGCTTTAAAACCAGCAGTTTGAGGTGGGCTGTCCAGCAGGATCCTCCATCCCTCTCACATCCCCCCCTCCCCCCATCACTAGACTTTGATAATAATTTATCCAAGATACACTAAAGGCAGAAATTAGCACCTGCTTATCAGGACTTTTAAAGAAGCTTCCCATTGCCATATGGTGTTGCCCCCTGGCAAATCTGAAGATAGACACCAGACCAGAAAAGCGCTCTTGTCTGGAGCACCAATTCCTACAATGCTGTGAAAGAGGGCTGCTCAACTAATGAACTTCTTTTGTAAGAGAATATCTTTCATATCAATGTTTAAAAAAGCACTCAAATACTGAAAAAATCAGAAGCCACCCACAGACCTTAGGACAGAGCATTTAAGTAACACAAGGAAGTTACCATTTCTGGGACATTCCTCATGGTACATGTTTCTGAGAGCAGATAAGGATGATTGGGTTCTTCAGTTTGTGGTAGCTGAGAGATAGTGATGTTTCTGGTCTGCAGACAGCAGGAGAGGAAGCGAGATACTGCTGCTGCCAATGGCATGTTGAAGCAAAAGAGGTCCCATATTCAGACTATAACCATCTTTGTGGAGTGGACTTTGCAGAATTCCACTAGCAGCACAGCTGAAGATGGCATTTCTATCACCATTAGGGTCTATTATTATGGCATCCTCCAAAGTGCTTATTCTTGCATCTATATTTCTGACAAGAAATAAAAGAAAGTCTTTATACCTGATATTCATCATCCCTTTACTCTGATTCCTCATGTCTTTATTGTATCCTACAGGGCAATATTAGAGGAATGGTGGAGCATATCAAAATACGTGTGTGTGTTTATTTGTTCATTTATTTTACAATTTACAAACTCATTGTCTTGGAAAAATTACTTAGAAAGGGAATGTCTGTCTGCAGGCACATGGACCCCGAGGGTTACAGATGGCTGCAATCTTTTTTTGAATTACAAATTTTTCACTTAATTTTAAAATCAAAATGTCAGTCTTCCAAAAATTGTTCCTTTTTTTAATATCCAAATGTTAAAACCACTATTTCTGCTTATTTTATACCTACTCGCATGTTTAGCTGTTATTTTAAAAGGCATTCTAAAATCTTCTCCTAACTGTTCACCACTAGTCATGGTTTCCAATGACACCTCCTGTGCCAGTCCCTTCCTGAGTAAAAAGGGAGAAACCTCATACTATGAACCAAATGTTCATGACTAATTTTCCCATCCAGAGGCCCAAAGTTGAAATGCAGTTTTGCAAAGCATCTAAACCCATATTTAATTTTCATTTCTGTTCCAGGAGCATGTACTTGAAGTTAAAAATTTTGCTGAATGGAGACTGACATAAGCACATCTTCAATGCTCTTCTGAATCAAGTCACAAATGCTGCTTAAGTTGGAAAGCTAATTTTTATCACAAGGAAGTTGAATACCATCTTAGAAAACATCTACTTTTTAGGGTCAGATTCTAAGCCCTGATACACAATTTATATCTGTAACATCTCAGAAGATGTATAAACACATCTGACTAACTGGGATGCACATCAATTGGCCACTCCCAGTTACCAGACAGGCTGTAAGATTTGCATCACACACTTAATGGTGTTTCCTGGCTCCCTTCAGCACATGACCTACTTGAGCTTCCTTATGTGGAAGGTTATGGTTTAAGAAGCAAAGTTCATGAATCGTCCTCTATAAACCCTGCCCACAGAGACCATGCTAGAGTGAGTAAGCTACCACAGAACATTTCATACTTGCAGCCATTGAAGCAAACAGTTTGAAATGCCAACACCTACCCGAAAGTAAAACCATGCCATTAGAATAAATTCAGGACATTCCCTTTGTCAGCTGCTGAATACAAAAAATTCTCCTGTAATTTTACCTCAGTGCAACACTCATTGGCTTAATGAGATTATACAGTGAGCAAACCATGGCAAGGCTGGATTCAAGATTTGCAGGGAGGCATTCAGCATATCAGCCCTGCAATAGGAAAAAATATTCATCAGCTTTGCAGGAGTCCTTTGTATGTAGTACAATGCCTCCTAGATCACTGAACAAGTCTGTCCTATCACCTGCAGCATATATGTAAAATACAAGCTGCCTCCCGTCCTCTGAGCACAATTTGAGGAGCAAAATCACCTCTTCTTCTGTCAACCCCAACTGGGTAATGAAACCCGTTATTACCTCACTCCTCACTTGGCCTCCTTGGAGAGCAGCGTTCAGGTTTCTTTTCTCCATGGTACTACATCAGTCACTATTACCAGCCTTCAGCCTTTGCTAGATCTATTACACATCGTTCTGTAAAGATGTTCACAAAAATTACTTTCCATCCCAGGTCGGGATTCAATGTGTAGCAAGAAGACCTATAAAAGAAATAAAGCCATCAGACGTCACGTCATTCTGAAACAACCCCAAAAAAACAAGCCAGCTTTTGGAGGAGACAATAGGCTTTGAACTTGGTAATTACCAGCTATTCCTGATGACTGTACATAGGAAAAGCCACAACCTCCACTGTTCATGGAGGCTGCAAAAGTAAACCCTTCATTATTGTTTCTGCTATATAAATGTTCTTTTGCTTTTCCGTGTATTTAACCTTTATGATGGCAAAGAAATTCAATGTTTAAATCAGCTTAAATTATATTTTTTCTCAACTGTTGCAATAAGGTCCCTTGAGTGACCTTTAATTATACTTTTTTCTCAACTGTTGCAACAAGGTCCCTTGAGTGACATCTTTATTTGTGTAAAAGGCAGAAGAGTTTGCAAAAATAGGTTTTAAAACACTGCTTTTGGCCCACAGAAGTATTTCTCCCACAGGACACAACAGACAAAGAAAGGAGACAGAGTGTTTGCCTACAAAAAAAACTAAGATGGAAAGAGGTTTCAGGAATCTAGTTAAATCACAAAATGTTATAAAGATTACAGATGGCACTGCAACCAGAGAGGACTACAATACTTGGACAGACCCCTTTTCAAGGCTATCTATCTAAATTGACTTCAGTGTCCAGGACAACTTAAGATTCATAAGGCATAAAGCCATCTTTGCTCCTCTCCCATATAATGTGCTTTTTGTGGTGCATTAGATTGCCTGTGTAAAATAACTGCATTTTTAAAGACATTTAAGCACCCTAATCTTTGGAAAACAGAAGCCCAAATACTTCTAAACGTCTGGCCCATTATCAGCTGGAAGCCTGATTCAAGAAGATTCAAGAAATTGGTAAAAGCAATTTCAGACACTGCTTTCTTTTCTCTGTTCACCATCAATATATCTTTTTCATACATTGGTCCAATTTAGACTGCAAGGTCTTCTGAGCAGGGAATATGTTTGTGCATTCATAGAGTGGCCCATAAATTTATGGCATTAGATGCATTTTTATAATAAATAAGAAAAAAAAATCAACTATTTCAGTTAAATGATACTGTCCTTACTCTAGCAATTGATATTAATGCCTCCAGCAATAGCTGATGCTGGCTATATCAATATCAGAGCCTCAGAAAGACCCTGGAAATGTTGCTTATATGTTTCTGTAGTGTTTGCATTTTGGACTCTTGGAAAGTAATAAAGCACTGCAATACAAGATGTCTCTTGGCTCCTTGCTGACATAAAGGCACTTTGCTTATCAGTGAATTAAAGGCGACTTCTTATATTCACATGGCTAAATCATTACTGATGTAAGACCATTACATCAAATGACTAGAACATGTGCAAGTGCAATGCACTCAGCTTTTGTTCCATTATAAATGTCTTTGAACGCTGATATAACTGCTGTATTTCCCTTTATGTAGGCCTTTTGTCCTTTCAGCTTTTTTAAGTGCTTCTCTGGCCCACGTTGCAGGACACACAGTGTGGTTTCAAGCATATAGTTTGTTCTAGTGGTATGCATGCAAAATGAATGCAAAATATGCAGCCAAGATAAGCCCTGGCAGATCTGGAAAGCAGAGCAGAAGAAATAATTTTGCTTGTTACCTTTAAAATCTCTTCCATTTGATAATTATACAACCAATAGAGGGAGAAAAACACTTTTCTTTGCCAGGCGTGTGTATTTTCCTGTAATCGAGCAGAACTTCCCAGGATGCCTAGCCTCTATTTGAATCCTTAGGAATTAATTGTTTTATCCACCCATTTCCACAGGACAAGGCCACTAAATAATGAGACCCATAAACCTTTATAATTAAGGAAAAATACAGATAACATAGAAACAAGCAGAGCCTTTGGTGGCATAAAAGGACACTCTAGCTAGTTAACAGGACTAGCCAATGCATTCCTGATCCTAAGTGCAATAATTTTAACAGCTGGTCTCACAGAATAGATCCCATGATTAGTACATTTGAAACAAACTTGAGTTGCTAGATTGGGGCACTCTGTTCAAGCAGTGGGAGCATTTGTTCAATCGCGCATCAGATACCCATTGTCTGAACATGGTACTGATAGTCGCATTGTAAAGCTGATTCTCTAATATTCTTGGGATGCAATGTACTGCATTTTTTTCATCATTTCCTCTACATGTAAACTGATCTCCTGCGTTGAAGCAGTACTATTTAAAACAAAAGGGTTTGATTTATAGCCAGTCCCCAGCCTCATAAATCACACCTGCAGTGTGGTGCTCTGAGCTCCCTGTGTTCTGCCAGCATTTACGTTTTATAAATGATTTGGGTTTACCTCCCATTGTGATGGAGCCTAATACAATTGCATTCTTCTCTCCCAGCATTCACTCTTGCTGTTGCTCATTATTCCCACTGGGAATTCAGACCTAGTTTCTGCAAGCTTGTCAGGGGGAGGGGATTGGTGGTGGTACGGGTTTTTTAAAATTAAGGAATGTTGAATTAAAAATTTATGCTCACATTCTGTAGCTTTTTCTACTGCTAGACATACTATGCAGCGGACTTTCTTTCCTCCCCGTTGACTACGCTTATATTTAAGCTCCCATTTGCTAAGCTAATGATTTGGAAGTTAGGACAGCAGCTTGAAATGTCCAATATAAAGAGTATGTGACCTTCAGAGTAACCCAGGTATGCGCATCAGCCATTCTACAAACTGCGTAAGGAGTTTAAATTCCCGTTTTAAAATAAAAAAAAAAAAAAAATTATTCGAGTCTCCCAGGAGACTAAGTGTAAGGATTTTATTTCTAACTCTCAGAATCTCCCAAAGTGCCCAAAAGATGCTTATATAATATTTTGCTATTGTCTCTCAAGTTTTCAACCATATAACAGTTCTAGTTGGTTAAGCACAGTTCAGACATGCAGTGATAAAGAGACTTGCTTCTTAGAGCTGACAGACCTAAGTCCTGGTTCAGAGAATTATTCCTAAGTCATGGCACCATTTAACTGAGATTGATAGGATTTGTGCATGTGCTTTGGTTTCCTCTGTACCAAAACAATCAATGATTTAATTTGTTCAATTAAAGACCATCATCACTAACATTTTTACTGTTAAAGAACAGTGCTACTACCATATGTACAGCCAACAAAGAATTAATTGTAGTTTGAGGCTGGTAAAAGCCACAAAATTTAAGTTACATTTCTGTCACAAGTACTCAATACAGTTTAGGTTCAGTTCTGGAGCCCAGTCTTCTGAGCACTAAAATGGAGTCTGTTATTTGAAGACATAGTTGCAAAATATAGGCCTGAGATTTGGAAGGCTGCAATGTGTGTCAACAGAGATCAGGCTCAGACCTAACTAGTTGGAAAAATATTTCTGAAATGAATAGTAGTTATTCAGAAAAGCTTTCCAACATAACTCACAGATGGACTGGAATAAGTGGACTTGTTCCAGTTCAATGAAGGATTAAGCTAAACACTTCTATTTTCAAAGTAGATTAAGTGAAACAAGAAGACATTTTGATTTCCAAATTAGAACTGTCCACACATGCATTTATATGCAGGAAGAGCTTTTGCACTTTAAAAGCAAACTTTATTTTCATCCAAATTTGCTTTCAGATGGAGGCAGCAAGTCTTGAATTATTGTGTCCACTATCTGAAAATTCATATAACAGTATTTGTATGAAAAGTAGGCTTCCAGAGTTCATAGTGTGTGTATAAAGATAACCAGTTGTAACAGTTCTTTCTTGGTAATGACTAGCCTAATTTTCAGAACCTATTTTGGATTTAGTCACTGATTGTATAAAAAATAGTGATTCCAATAACTGCTTCCAAAAAAGAATTTAGTGAATTCAAATGCTCTGAACAACTGTTTTAATTCTCCAGCAGTTCAAAATTAGACTTTATTCTGAGAACAAAAAAAACCCCAAACAACTAAAACAAAACCAAAAACAAATTTACTCATAATTACTGAGAATCAAACACTAAATTTTTAATGCCAACGTTTGTTACCTTAAGTTTAATTTCTTGGATTTTTTACCCAAATATGATAAAGCTATGAAAAAAAGATAGTAACTCTGCAAATATTATCCAACTGATATTTTATCTTACTTCAGGACAAGGTAGTAAAATGACTGCATGAACCTCCTCTCTCTTTGCATTCTTCTTTGCCATTGGATTTAACTGCAGTAGAATGCAATTATGCAAATCCTGGTACACATGTGTATGGTTAAATTACACCTTGCTGCATAGCCTTGTGCTGCCCCAAAAGCAACCCTGCAAAGCATGTAACTCCATGCACTGTTACAAGTCTCCTATTACGATTTGCTCTACGAAGTGTCTTCATATAGTCAGCCTGCCATGAAAAGAGATCCAGGATTATGAGCGTTGTTCTATAGTGGCTTCACATGCAACCATGTCTTCTGAAATATTAATTTCATTTTGGGTTTGGTCCAGCAGTATTTCAAGTCCTTTTTATCCAGCTGCATGTGAGGCAGCATAGTTGTGATATATAACATATTCTTACACATTTGTTTCAAACAACCCTAAAATTCCAATGTTTTTTCCTGCAGACAATGTCTTTATACAAGATCCTATCAAAAATAAACCTGCAATAAAAATGCTTATGTAAAAAAGTGGATTTTTAGTTGAATGCATAAAGCCTGCTCCCCTGTCAAAGTAGTCATTTGGTTAACTTTGAAGTTTGATTTAAATATTAGCAAATGTGAAAGATTCATTGTTGTCTTTACACAAAGCAAAAAGGCATTAAACATGCCCCAATGTCTTCAATGAATGAAACTCATTTCAGTAAATGTAGATGCATTTCAGTTGATGACTTCGTTTATAATGTGAAGCAGCAATTACAAGCTATATCTGGAACACTGATAAACTCACCCAATCACCTCTCAGACAGTGGCAAGTCCAATTTAAAGGGGACAACTAAACTTATGCCTGCTAAATTTCCATTTGCGCACACAACTGCAATAGCTGGAAATGAGCAGTTTGATTTGCATACATAGCTTTGACTTCTTCATGGACAGTGCTGAAGAAAGGTCTCTGGCATTCTACTGGAAAGGTGCCCCGCTGTGATACTTTACATGCTTGTATTCTTGACATGGACCATCCAGCTGTTTTCTAGAGTGCTCATTTATACAATAAGAAGTCTTGCAATCCATTATGTTATTGGAATCCAAACGCCTGGCCCAAATGTTCCTGTAATAGATACATACATTGAAAATACATTAAGTATCTAGACCTAGCAGAAGAGGAGTGCCTATTTCCACTTCTACAGATCATTTATCCCTGGGAGAAATCAATAAAGAAACTTTAACCAAGAAACTTGCAAAATAGATAGATAGATAGATGCATTAATATGCAACAATAATCAATAAGGAGAGCTTTCCTAGCATTAAATAACTAGCTGGAGGAATCATTAACTATGAGAAATTTCCAATGCCAAGTGCAATCTGATCCTGAAACACTTACATTATCAGTCCTTATTCTTATAAAATAATCCTGATTTGTGAGAGCATTCTAAGTTCCATTGCATACCTATTGCTTCTTAGCAGTATTGCTTCCTAGCATACCTATTGGTACCTTAATAAAGTACCATTTTTAGATCATTTGTTTAAAAGTTCTGCAAATACTACTTACAAAATTACTTTAAAAGAGAAAAAAATAAAAAATCAAACAAAAAAACAGTTGCTTTCTTAAGAGCTTTAAATTTTAAACTTGAGTTCTATGTTCCCATGGATACGCTGCTTTGTTCCTATAATGGTCTTGCTTCAGCATGGAAAGCAGTAGGGAAATGGGACTTACTTACTCTCAACATTTCAATAGGCTTAGCACCTTCATCAGCTAAGTGGTCCTCCAGTGGTGCCCAATGCAATACACAGTTTTTTTTCTTTTCCATCCTGAGAAAGGATTAATTCTTGTTCGTGGTCCCACAGTTGATCTCAGCACAACAAATATACAACTGTGTTATTTCAATCCAGTAGACCCAGACACATTTCTCTGGCTGGGTCACACAGTGTCAGGTAGCTGCAGACTACTTATCATCATCCCAGATCATTTGTACAACAGTAAGTATTATCACTGACACACACCCTGTCCCTCTACCCCCCAAGAAATGTGAAGTTTTTTCTTATACAGAAACCCCTGTTTTCTACAACAATTTTTAGAATGATGGAATGATTCTCAATGCAAATAGCAATCAAATGCCTTTGCTCCAAAAGAAATTAGTTATTATCAGATGTTGCATCAATCCCATCTTATCCAATTGCATATATGAGGAGTAACTCCCTGATGCTACAGGTTGTTCTGCTTTCTTATTCTTTGATGAAGATTATCATTATGCTCCCTAGGACAGGTCTCAAGCAAAGGAAAGTGCTTGACAAAGAGAGAACAATCTTGGAAGAAAAAGAGCCTATAAAGAAAAATAATTTTCTTAAGATGCAAAGGAGGCAGAGAAGGCTTAGTAATGGAATACACAGCTTTTCATCTCTACATCACTAGTTCAGATATAGCTGAGGCTTTCAGTAGTCAGAAGTGGTGAGTCTACAAAAGCTGGTAAGCTGAAAAACATCCAAGACACAGAGTGATAAATTACAACACCATTGGAGACAGAAAGGAGGCAAAATAGGGTTATTAATGTTAGCATTCAAAATAACATGAAAACACATCTCCAGACAGCATACAATTAAGAGAAATCCTATCTTCAGGGTGACGCGGACTAGTGACCTAACAGCTGTTTTCTACAGGATGTTTTCAGATCTAACAGGACCATTGCTACTCTCAAAGTCAAATGAAAATTTTCCCCAGACTAACTTCTAAAATTGCTGCTGGTCTTTCAAACATTCATCACCTGGTCCATAAAAAAAAAAAAAAAAAAAATCAGTCATCTCTGTTTGCTAGGTTCAGAATGGCCAAAGTTCATTAGAAAGTTCTTTTTAATTAAAATATTATTGTCAAGTTCAGTATCTAAAAAATCAGTATTATATTCACTATTTTCAAAGGGTTCCAAGTGATGTTGAATCTCAAAGACTGTGAAGTACACTGTATCACCATCCACACCATTGTTTTTGCTTTTTACTGTCTTCTTTCATGTTTCGTGTAGCCTCTTCAGCCTTGGGGCTATGCCATCCTACCTACTAACTGGTACATTGGATTCTGATACTGCCTGGGCTTTGAGGACACTGCTGCAGAACAAACCGTCATCATGATCGATACCTGGGAAGCTGTGACATTGCTAGATGTGAGCTTGGCTCAGTGACTCCATTAGTGCCATCAATATACATCCAATGGCCATGTGAGCAGCTATGTGATGTAGCAGCAGTCACTTCAGAAGAATCATTGACTGACTCAATGCACAGACACAGAACTGACAATTAAATGAACTAACAGCTTCAATTTACTTGCTATAATCAATTCAAGCTACAGTGCAGTCATGCAGGGAAAGGTTAGGAACAGCATGACCAAGCCTGAATCACAGCTCCCACTTTGTAACACACTATCTCCCAATAGAGAGTTTTCCTGTCATGGGCAAATAAGACATCTTAAAAATAATTTTTCACAGTTAATCTTAAAGGTACCCTTTCAGACATAAGGAAAAAGATTTTGGACAAGACAAGTATGGAACAATTAAGTGGAGCAGCTGCTGAGTGGGCTGCAGATCTTGTCTGCAGTGAGCAGAGAAACCTGCATCTAGAATGGAGTCTACTGAGAATCTGCATATAACGCATACCTGGGTCTGATTCTTTGCTGTCTTGCATGGGTATTTAGATCCACACAAAGACTGTGAAACATGGTCACTCTGAGCAGCCTTTTACAGCCACTTGGCAGCCCACACAGCAGCACAGCGGAGAGCTGGTCCCCAAAGCTGGCATAGCAGCTCTGTGCCGTTACATGCAGTAAAACCTACATTTATGTATGTATGTTTTTCCACACTCCTCCTCATCCACTTTTTTCCTTCATCCTGGATACAGGAATGATTTGTTTACTTTTCACATCCCTTTCCTATCTGAAAAAGGTACAGCACTCTTTAAAACTGATAAAACACTAGGTCACACTGAAGTGGTTTTGTGAAACTCATCCGAATTCTTCAGTAAAATTGACGTGGTTTCCTTATAACATAGATGTGGCAGAGTTGAATAGATTCCCTAGAGACTCCACAGTTATTTTCAGTAGCAACAAAAGCCCATCCCAAACATAACTTTCAATCTGTTCATCCCTCCTTGAATACTAAGTAGAGCCTTTTCCTCTTATAATAACGTACTGAAACCAACTTTGTATAACAAAAACACCTCCAGCACTTCAATACCACCTGAATTACTTTCCAAGATATGTGTCCTAATGCCACAATTGCCCCCATTGTTAGATGTAGATCATGCCAAAAAGATTGTACGATGCCTTTTATCTAGCCCTACCAGCATGGGAAATTCCACTGGGAGATACACATTTGTGTCAGGGGCAGCATATAGCACCTTGACATTTAAAAGAAGCATTAACGAACAGAGAATGCACCCAGAGGACAGCACAGATTTAATGCAAACCAGAAAGTGTTGGAAGTCCTTAAAAAAAATCAATTAACTTTTAAAATAAAGTGCCAGCTTAGTAGCAGTTCTATGTAACAGCATTGGTCAAAAGCAACAACAGAGAATTTACAATTTTTTTTGTCCAGGGGCTTATATTTTTACAGGAAAGGGAGTATGAGAATTCACTGCCATTGGGCTTTTAACCCATTTGTACAGATATAGGATTTCTGCAAATACAATGCAAATTGAGTTTTGGCAAAGCCACAGTTATTACGGAAGCAGTAACTTTGATTTTCTCAGTAACTGCATGCACATAATCTCACGAAAGTCTTACACTACAATAATAAAGTTTGGAAACAGTTTTCTTGGTGTTCATGTTATTTTCTCCTGGACTGCAAGGTTATTTTCAAGATGCATTCTTTGATTGTGATAACTCATTCAAACAAATGCCTCATTTACAAAACACATTTGTCTCACAATTCACATGCTCCGAGTTTATACAACAGTTTACCCCCTCTTTCCAACAATTTGCATCAAAATCTGAAAGATTTCTCTCCTACTAGGAAAAAAAATCCTACCTATATACATGCTAGACCCCTTTTAGTGTCTTTTCAAAAGGAGATGGGTCTCAGGATATAATGCAAGACATGAAAGACCCGAAGACTGCATGTAATTCTCTTGTGAAACAAGAGACATGATGCTCTGACAGCACAGCCAGCCTTTAAGCATTACTGTACATCTGCAACCCAAACTGTCTTCAGTCCCACAGCACAGCTGCAGTCCCAGGGGGTGATTTCCCCCAGGCCCATAACACCAGGCTGGTTACTGGCTCTGACATCCCTGGCATCAGCCCTTTCACAATTCTGCATGTTTCAGCCCCTCTTCCAAGTGTAAGTATCCGAGTGTTGGTGGCTAATCAGCCACAGTACCCAGCACAGAGGCACTGTGATGACAGTGCATACCTAGAATGTAAAAGGGGATCTGAAAAACTTACCCTGACAGATAACGGAGCCAATTAAAAACAGTGACACAATCTATGTGCAGCTGTACAGAAATCTATGACAAAGGAAGAGAAGTGCAGTGCTATCCTGCTATCTCTGCTCACAAGAGAATTACTACTGACTTTGCTGGGCATTGTATCAGTTGAAAAGTAACAAATATGCAGTATTTTGTTGTCTTAAGAGATTTCTCAGTTGCGTTACACATGCATTCAAAAGATAACTTCGGCTTCCTATTACTACGAATGCATTAAGCTAGGTTAAATAATAAGCACAGCATCATAAATATTCTTGAAAACATTTTGTTTATCTTCTAGCATTAAATTCAGTATGACTAAAAACATTTCAAAATTTGTGAAAATAATTTGTAAGCCAAATATTATCATCATGGAAGCTCATACAAGTGCTCATGCCATGTACTGGAAAAATATGAATATCACAATGTATTTGGCATGATTACTGGGCAGAAGAGGTTGTAAAAACCATTTAGAGTGGTACTGAATGGTTGTATTATTAAATTTTGTTATATTGTTTAAGACAGCAAGTACATGGTCTTCTTCTACTTTTTAAATTACTATCTACATGAACTTAGCTGTCCTCTGTTAAGTAATGTCATGTAACCACTGACCCAAAAAAGAAATCGATCAGCTGAACAACATAGAAAGATTTAGCATCTGTATACAACACAGCAGCCTTTTTGTAGTTTGTGTACCTAAGATGAAGTACTATATAACACCATCAGTGCTGCTCAGAAAAATGTGTCTTCAAAGGAAATTAATTAGAATTACTTTAGCTGCCCTGTTCTAGGATTGCAGCCTAATGCCATATTTTGCCAGGACACCAGTCCTGATCTCTTCTTATTCCTATAACTCACTGGGGGCAGACAGGAGGTGCAGGGCGGTGAACACTTCATTTTGCATACATTATTGACTTCTCAGTTCTCAGGTCACCATCAGTTTGACATTAGTGGGAACAGTGATCAAAAAGAAGACAAGACTTGGCGTGTGACCAGCACAAGAAACATTTCATTCTCTGACTACAAAGGATTACATTGAACATTAAGAACCAACTTTTGCAAAACCCAACTAGTATATGCCTTGTTGCGAACTGCTGAAATGTGTACATTACCAGTGTTTACACTACCAACCATTTACTAGGTTCACCCTACCTCCTATAGTCTTCACACGCCCTCCTTAGAGAGCTGGTCTCAATACAACAGTCCCTCCTGCACACTCAACAACTACACCATCAAGTATGGAAATAGTTCTCCCACCTATTCTGTACTGAAGAAACTATTAAGCTTTAATGTACCACACAACTAACTGCTGACACCAAAAGCAACATTCCCAAGAACAGATTTTGTTCAACGCTTTTAAGCCTTTTTATGACAAGATGTCAGCACCCCTGATCAAGCAGTCATAGAATCACAGTCATAGAATGGCTGAGGTTGGAAGAGACTGCTAGTGGTCATCTGATTCAACCACCATGCTCAAGCAGGGCTACCTGAAGCAGGTTGCTCAGGACCATGTCCAAATGGCTTCTGATTATCTCCAAGGATAGAGACTTCACATCCTCTGTCAGAAATCTGTGCCAGTGTTTGACCACCCTCACCATGAAAAAGTTCATCCTGATGTTCAGACAGTTCCTCCTGTATTCTAGTTTGTACCTGTTTGAGTCTATAGCCTCATAGAGATGACAGGGAACGACCAGCTGGCATACTGGGCAGAGTTGCAAGACAAGCAGGCATTGCTATATGAGAAGACAGAAACTACTCCAAACCTTTCTATGCACAATTATAAGCTCCATACACATAGGGACCAGATTTTTCACTTCTTTAGTGGTCCCATCATGAGGTTTGTGATATAGCTTCTGACAAGCACAATTTCCACCTTTCATGCTCTCCTATCCCTATCAGAAGATCAGCCTCAATCTCTGGAGTGTAGGGCATACTTAAATAAATTAGAGTGAAACTTCTGCAAACTGTCATCTGGAAAGGGCCAAAAAGCCTCATTTTCTGCACTATAGAAGCTTGGGGACAGGAGTTTGAATCTTTGTTCTGGTTTACTTTTTTTTTTTTCTTTAGTAAAATATCAGTTTAATGGTTTTGGAAAGATTTTGCCTTTTTTTTCTTTTTGTGGGCATATCATCAAAGCCTATTAGTGTAATACTTGCTATCGTTCATTTACTGGAGAAAACTCGTTAAACACATGTCACTTCAAAACTGCGTGACATAACATGAAATTGAAATGACCTTTATTTTGGCACACTACTGCACTGAGTTAGAGTATTACTAAGTCCCAAGCATTGCCTGTTTACGAATGCCAGTCAGGCTTCTACTATAGCGCTAATGTGCTCAGAGATTCTACAGCCAGTGAGCAACTGCAACTAACTGCAAAATAGTGAACTAGCTGTGAATCCACAACTTACCAGGGGAAAAGCCACTACCCTGAGACAATATATTAATTTATGTTGGAAATTTGACTGAATAGAAGTGGAAACTTTGACCAATTACTCACTTCTGTCAGATGCTGTTTCAGTGTTTGGCCTCCTGTCTTGCAATCCGTGAACTTGCATCTTGGGTCTAGGTTACTTCTTCCTATCCATATGGTTCTCACACCAAGTCTGTAAGAGTGACAGGCTGAATGAGTCACAGTCATGCTCAACTTCAAGCACAAAGGTGTCTAATTCTTAGTCTTAAAAATGCACGACTGCACCATAAAAAGCCACAGGCTACATCACAGATCTTCAAAGCACTGCCACAGAGTGCACAGATGTGTATGTCAACCCTCTTGCATCCACTGTCCCACTTTCAGGACTCAGGATAGTCAAACAAGAGTCAGATTTCCACTCATTTCCTGAGGTTGCTCAACAGCCTTGGACAGCATCAAATTGATACTGCGGATCACTAAGTTTCTGTCCCCCACACCTTTTAACACACATTCAGCTGTCCCCCTTTCTCATTAGGGACTCCTCCTGAAAGGTGCCGAGCTCCAAGACAAAGACATGACTGATTCTTGTATCTGTTCCAACAAGGGGCTCCATGGCTATAGCAAACGCAGCATTTCACTGTGTCCAACTGAGGTCCTTCTCCTGAGGCCTAACAACACAAAAGACATTCTGTAATAGCTCCCTTTGAAATCAAATTAGTAATGTTTCAAGGCATGACCCGTAAAGGGCGGCTGTCCAGAATCTACATGTGTCTGACAGATACATCTTCCACCTAACAGGCCTCTTCGAGAGTACAGATGGAATCAAGATGTGCTAACAGAGCTCCAAAAAGAGAGCCATGGGATATGAGGATACACAGCAAAGCATTCTATCTCAACAGATAAAAAGGAAACAATACCAGATACAGTGTAAAGTAGTTCACTCCAGCTGGCAGGATGCATTCTGACACCATTACATAGGTGAGATTATTGCAGAGGACGATGCTATTCCATGTGTGCAAATGCTAGCAAAATATAGCCAAAGTAAACTATATAGCCCTGTGCCATCTCCTTATAAAGGTCATACAAAGTCATAATCTCTTTTGCACATATGTCCATACACTACAAAATGCTAAAAGTTACTGTGGGCTCTAGCTGTGTACACCCAGGTAACCTGGTGGGCTGGAGTCTTGTCATGGTTTAAGTGGTTCTGAGTTACCCGCTGGGCTTAAACCACGACAAGTCTTTAGGAAGCAGCTTGTTTTCACCTAGCCAGCTAACCATTTGTTAGGTGAAGGACTAAGCTGGGTAACTTATACACAGTGTGTGTTTGGTTTCAAAGGGCTAATAAAGATCAGGGACAACATTTTGGAAATAAACACTAGCGTACCTCTTTGCACAGAAACTGTGGGTCTTGAGGGTAAAACAAAATTAACAGAAAAGTTAGAAAAGATGAGTTTTCAAGTTTGCCATAATGAATTTGCTTATCTGACAGAAAAGTAACCACCCAGTTGTCGTGCAGGGTGAATCTCTCTGGAGCAGGAGTATAAGGATGAGAACCCCTTTCCACGGCATATGAAAACGAGAAAGCATTTGGTGGTTGGCCATTCCAAACACACAAAGGTCCCATTTGACTGTATAAAGAATTAATCTAAAGCAGGGCAACTTCCTAATGCAGGCCAGGCCTCAGCTCCATAATTCATTTTCACATGAATTATGGAAGAAAAAAAAAATCACAGTAGTATATCAAAAACCCCTATAACAGCCAAATAAAAAGAAACACCTGCTGGCAGGAACTCCACCAGCTACTTCTTGTTGCCAGTGTCTCCCACGTGAAAAGGGGACATGACTAGAGATGAACTATGTGTATTATACAAAATGAAAGAGTCCAAGGCAAGGTCCTAAAAATGGGTAAATTATGCAATCTACACTACACATGTCAGGGGCAGCCACTTCTGAAAAGAAAACAGATACTTTGGGCTAGGACTAGGAGCCAAGGCTAAAACACCACAGAGACATCCCTGTGATTGACAACAGCAGAGTTCACTGATGGTATAACTCAAGTTATATCAGACTGCAAGTGGCTTGTTTCTTCAACGACCTTCATGTTTCACCTCTGCTAAAAATGGGAACAGCAGTCATTTCAGGAAATTGAACAAATTTTTGCCTTCTCAGAAAAAGGACAGAGGAGCATGCAGCATCACACAGTTCTGAGATAAGGTTATAGCCAAGATTTCACCTAACCTTTCACTTATCAACATTTTCAGCTGCATTTGATTACTTAAAAATGCCATAAATCACTGACTAACACTCATGATTTTCACATTATTTTTCCAGGAAGTTCCTTTAGTGACCAGGGAGCTGTCACAATGATTACAGACTGTATGCAAATGCCATCCTGATAAACGTGACATCCTCCTGAGACATGCACAATATGAGATTCAAATCCTGATATGAAGGACCAACCCAAAGCAGGTGGGGAATTAAGCTTGCTCTCCATGTTCAACCAGGCCTTCCTGCTGGGACTGTGAAGGTGGTAAGTTGTCAGGTTGACTTTGGTCATTAACAGCTGTCTCTCAGGAGAGGAGTGAGAAAACCAAATTACTATCACTAGAATTTGATGGTGAATGACTTAGTACATGAATCCTAGTGGGGCTACAGCTCTCTCTCTTGTATTATAAACCTAGTTAAATCTTTGATTAAGGAGTTAATAAATGAATGGTAACCTCATCATTCTCATCAGTGTATCTGCATCAGCAGCAGAGTAAACACCCTCCCACTGTATGTGAAGCAGTAACTAGTGTTCTCCATGTGACCAGTAGATAAATTTGGCCCCATAAACTATGCTATTGAAGTAGTGGCTTAAATGCTAGTAGAGGAAGCCTTTTTCTTTAAATTAAAAAAGAAAACAAACTAAAACCAACAAAAAAAAAAAAAACCACCACCAAAACAAACTGAACTCCACCCCAAAAAAAACCCCAACGAAACAGCACATTAAAACTAGGACTCAATCCCAAAGGCAATGATCAGACTGTCACTCAGGTTAAGGAACCCGATGCTTACACACTGGGTTCCCCCCTAGAGTGGTACCTCTTTCTTTTCAGTCTATCATGACATATTTACAGCTTTGTCTCTCAGCAGTCCCTACTGAGACTCCAGGGATCCATACTGGCCCATCATGTTATTTTTCTTGTGCTACTATTGCTTAGAGCCAATAGAAAATATTCAGCAAGGAATTAAGAGTCTGTGTTAATGTGACTTCTATCATCCCTATATATCCTGGCTTAGGTTAAACATATTCTTTTCCCCTTTCCCTGCTTTAACACTGCTTCCAAATGTATGTGGTATAGAAGTAAGCTTGCATTACTACATCTGTACTACAAAATTGAACCAGCCTGGGACTGATCTTCATGATTACAACTACTGGTTGCAGATAGTTCCTATTCATACAATTCAACCCTCTTAGCCTCCAAAACAACATGGTCAGATACCTGTTCAGAATAGGTCCCTGGCTGGAATTAATCCCTGAACAGTGCCCATAAATTATTTGGGAGAATCCTAGTTGGCCCAGGTCTAAAGTCTACTAGGGGTTCTTCTAATACTTTAAGTGTAAACAATGCAGTGCCTGGGAATGTTTCCTCACAGTTTTTTTAGTAGTAAAGACATTGCTGTATAGAACAGAAAAAGAAACTCGAAGTCATACACAATCCAATGTCTAGTGCTTTGCTTTTACAGTTGCTTTCTTTTGTTTTCATTTAAACTCCTGGTCAAAATCACCTAACAATCCACCAATATCATATCCTACTGGTTTACAAAACTATTTCATGCTACAAACACCCTGGTTAGCTCTAAATGTACTATCAAAATTCAATATATTAGACATAATAAACACTACAGGTTCATATTATACAATCACACCCATAAGTGATACAACCCTTTAAGACCAGAAGGGGTCTATCTGTCTTTCAAACCTCCATGGAGAAAGATAAGAGACTGAGTGTCTCCTAAGGGGGTACCCAAACTGTATTATTAGCAGATCTAAAACAGAAACTGAGTTATATTAGAATCATAGAATAGTTAGGGTTGGAAAGGACCTTAAGATCATCTAGTTCTAACCCCCCTGCCATAAGCAGGGACACCACACACTAAACCGTTGCCCAAGGCTCTGTCCAACCTGGCCTTGAACACCTCCAGGGTTGGAGCATTCACAACTTCCTTGGGCAACCTATTCCAGTGCCTCACCACCCTCACTGTGAAGAACTTCTTCCTTATATCTAATCTAAACTTCCCCTGTTTAAGTTTAAACCCATTACCCCTTGTCCTACCACTAGAGTCCCTAATGAAGAGTCGCTCCCCAGCATCCTTGTAGGCCCCCTTCAGATAGGCCCCCTTCAGATACTGGAAGGCTGCTATGAGGTCTCCACGCAGGTCTCTACTCAAGGACGGTTTCCCATCTCTTGTCTGAATGTGACAGGTCCAATACTAAGGTCACTGGGTTTTGGTTATTCAAACATGTTGAAGGCCAGGTTGGACACGGCTTTCAGAAACCTAGTTTAGTGGAAGGTGTCCCTGCCCATGGCAGGGGGTTGGAACTAGATGATCTTTAAGATCTCTTCCAACCCAAACCACTCTATGATTCTATGATGATTGTATGATTCACTGTTGACACAGAGTTGACCTGTTCCTGTTCAGTTATGCAGCTAGGCCACATCACTCCTCAGTGTCACTGTCCTTTCTCAAACAGATACGCAGACACAAGGACAGTGGCTTTGAATCCTTACAGACTGGAAAAGATCTTCCATGCTCAGAGACAAAAATCCCTCTCTCTCCCTGATATCATTACATAGTAGCAATAACTCCAAAGTGTTGAGACCACATTTAGCTTTACAGAATAAAACATAACAAGCTGTCAAAATGTGCATAAATAAATTAGAGTCATTATTCCAGCTTAAGGTTCTGGGGACATAAACAATCCTCTTGAAGTTTGCTGTGACATATTTTGCAGTGGGAGCCAAGCATTAAAATTATGTCCTGTATACAGAGAGCTGTAAATGCCTTCTGTCTTAGGGCCTGGCACCACGGCGCAGAAATCAACAGGCCTGTCTTGGAATAGAAAATAAAGCAGTCCAGGGCCAATTTCCTGCCCCTGAGCACAAGTTTTATGGCACAGCCAATGTCCATATGGCTAAACTCCGTCCTTCTGCTCACTCTCCAAAGAGGAGTCCTCATCCATACCTGCCGGCTTGGAGTAGTCCCTGGCTTATGCTGATGCCTTAACCCATATCCTGACACCACTGCAGAAAGTGCTGGCTGTGCAGGCAAAACATGCTAGGCAAGGGAACATGCTAACAGTTAAACACCACAAGTCACAACATGCCACAGCTCCTGGCCCTGTCCAGGCTACCAACACAGATACATCTTGGGAATTCTGCTAGGATATTACCCTAAAATATGTTTACCTTTCCATAAGTGACTTCCAGATGCAAAATAAGAAATGTGGTAAGCAAGATCCAAAAAAGGCATGAGGAATGAAGACATACATACATTTTATCTGTAGAAGGACATAAAAGAGCTGTACCAGGTCCATCATGCCACCACATCCATCGTGTACAGGTCCATCATGCCTCCAGCACTAACCAACAGCACAAACATGGGAAAATATACGAGATCAGGGTGAGTGTGCAGTATTACTTCCTCAGTACACTCTCCTGCAGCACTTTGTGACTCAAGAACTTCCTGAACCAAAAGTACTATCTTGGTATTTAATAGCCCTCCGAGGATTCTTCTGAAAGAAAATGAACTCTGGATTTAAATGCTGCATAATTAAGAAGTCAGTGAAAATAGGCTTTAGCAATTAGAATTATAAACAGGGAGCAAACCTATTCATTCAGAAAATGCATTTTACATCAAAAGAACATCAAAACAAGGATGAGCAAGAGTAGTGTCATTACAAGACAGCATCAAGCTGAAAGCTAAGAATCTCTAAGAGCAAAATGGCACTGATACCCTCACAGAAGGCTTTTGCTTGGGCTCAGTGCACACAAAACCAAACCAAAACAAATTTCACAGCATATTCAAGGCAGAACCTGCTGTGACAGAAATCAAAACAAATGGCTAATAACTCAGCAGCAAAATGTAAGATCTTTCCTATTTTGCAACCAACAATTTTTATAGCAAACTGTTTTCCTGACATTTTTGGGTATGCCCCTGTAAGGTTTTTGAAAACCACCATAGTGACTGTGTCTTTAGGTCCTGATGGGTATTTTTGAGCTACTTGCTAAATCCATATTAGGAGCTGAGGCAGCCGTGGCAGTATGAAGAACTGTTCCATTTCTGAGTGGGAAATTCCATGAGATAAAACATTCTTGCATTTTGTCCAGCAGAAATACTGTATTTCCACTGAAAATGCCATACTAGTAAGCTCACTAGTGACGTTTTTTCTAGAAATAAGACAGAAAAACTTCTGATGCTCTATCTTTGTCTCCCCTGTTTTTTTCTCTCACTTTTCCCATCTCCTCTTCAAAGTGTAGCAAGTTGGGCAAAACAAAAATCTAAATGCATTTTTTCCCCACCAATAATAAAAGATGGGTATTGCTCTACTTCTGCCTTGATGTATAAGAATCTACCAAGGGAAAACCATCCTCCGTTCCAAAACTTGTTGACCTTGGAGAGGAAAGACTCCCTAGAAACACACCTAGCACAGAAAGTTTCTTGCTTGGTCTTCGCTTACTTACAGCTCAGTCACAGCCATGCATGTGCAAGCTTTAACATCCGTGATCTGACTCCTCCAAAACTTCCCTTCACCTCCATGTACTTTGTGAACATGACACTAAAGCATTCCAATATTTTTATTTGGGAAATTAGGGAAAACCTACAGAAATTAATTTAGAGCAGATGACAGAGCAATTCTGACTAGGACACAAATCAAGAAAAATGCAGTCTTGGGAAGGAAATATCACGTGCTGCAACACAGAATTCCCACATTCTATACATCACCATCTGATATATATTAGAGGAGTGCTGGTTATGTCATTTGATTCTATTTTGCCAAAAATTTCCTCATCTGCAAAATGGTGACAGCAGAATTGCCAACCTCACAGGGATCCTGTGAGGACAACAAACTGCTTTGCAGTGTTCCTACACTAGGCAAATATTAGCTGAAGGATAGAGGAGCCCATCAACACTCTACGGCCTCCTCATATATCAGAGAAGCACACAGGGCTTTTGGCATGCAAAGCAGTTCTGTTCATTCTCACTTGTAAATACTGTTGTTATGGATTATCAGCTAATCAAAAGAGCAAAACACAAGTCCAAGGTTTTGCCAGTAAAGGCCATGAAGCAAAAGCAGTTGTGATCTAGCTGTAATCACTAGATATAGCAACAGAAGAAACACAACACCCAAAGACACACAGCAGTAATGAGATCAATTTATCAGCCAATGAACTCGATATAATTACCTTTGGCTATAAACATGCCAATTGCAGTACTATTTAAATCTAGTAAATTAGTTATCATTTCACCAGGAGGAACAATCTTTGCTCTGCTGCTCATCTGTGGACTGACAGGAAGGTAGGAAACCAACCATGCCACTGGGAAAGATCTATGATCATTTTACCTAAACCAGCAATGATCTGGCTTCCTCAGATCAATAGTCACCTTCAGATCAGAACACAACCACTATACCAATGCAAGATATAAAAATATACTGTTTACAGTTCTATGCGTAAGATCAAACTGAAAGAGGAGGAGGGGAATGCAGGACAAATGAATATAATAAAATCAGGCCAAAATACATTTGTGTTGCAAAAAATTTAAGAAAAAGAACGGGGGGAAAAAAGTGCAAAATGATCCTTCAAACTAAGCAGTAACTCTAGTAAGTCAGTCATACAGCAAAGGCTCAATGCTCAATATTAGCTTTATAGGGAAGGAAAGTATTTTTATGATATGGAAACTACAGTGATGGTAGCAGGTGACACAAGCCCCTCAGAAACATTGCATTTTCAAAGCAGTTTCGAACATCCTCTCAGAAGGAACAGTTTTGTATGATAACATCCCCAAGCCCCTCACACCCCATTAGTGATCTCCATGTCTTGGAATATACATGGAAAAAACACAGGCATCTCTACAAGATATCCCTGAAAATGGGCAACATAGGAGGGGCAGCTTTACAGAAAGACACCATCAGGTTCCCCATTTCTTTTCCCCTCAGCCTATGCTGTGGCAGGAGGCAGGGCAGACATCATAAATACGGGAATCCCCCAGAGAACTAAGAATGTCTTTTCTGAAAATACTGTGTGTACAAGATTACATCCTACTCCTGTCCCCTCTGGTGGTTACAGTCCTGATTACATAGGCATGCCTTATCACTGAAGACAGACAATTAAATATGGGAATGGCTGTCAAGCAAGTGGGCTGTGTTGTTGTGAAACCATTTCACCATTCTTCCACAAACAGGAAAATATTTAGCAAGAGGTGTGCAAACTGAGCACAGATGCAAGAGTGCGATTGAAAGGTGGGTATCATCTGCTGAAAGCAGATCTAGTCAGAAGGATTCAGCATTAAAAATATTTCCTTTGTCCTCCAGACTTAGAATTTTCTTCCTCTGGCCTGAAAATGTTTCTTGTTTTCATTCTGAAATTTCGAGTGTTTTCTATTCACTCTTCTAAAAATAAACTGTCAAATGCAGTCCCATATTCACAGTATTTCTCAGAAAAACCTACTGACCACAGCAAAACATTCCCCTGCTTCCTCACATAGACCAAAGCTATTGGAAAATACAGCAGAGAATAAAACATTCAGCCATTAAAACCTACTTACCCAGTTAGTTTCTCTCTAATAGTCCTTCAGAGCTTCTCTTCAGTGACATAAGAAACTCCCATATCTGGAAAGTAGTCTGTCTGCAGAGAAAGTACTTTCCAACTGCTTTGATGTGTTCTGGTGAGACTCTACATTACTCTAGAAGCCCCAGGGACATACACTGCAGTAATGTAAGGGTTGAAATTTGTCCTCATATTTTTGTACCACTAAAATCCTGCATAATCCTCATTTTAAAGACTTAAGTGAGACTTAAGCAGTACATAGCCTCATACTAGGTCTTCTTTGTATTGGCACAAATATCACCCAGGCAAGACAATATTTGCTCAGGTGCAGTACCCTGGGTAAGAGTTAATCCCTTTCATTTCTGACACAATAGTTATTATGTACAATAACTAATAAAAGCCACTCGAGATCGACAACCTACACATTTTCAATTTCCTCTCCTGTACTCCAGCCTTTCATAAGCTCCTTTGATCCTGTATAGGTGTCAATCTTTGCATGCATATAGGTCACAAGAAAGTTCATCTTATGTTAATAGCTCAGTCACCTTCAAATGCACTGATTTTAAGCCGTTTCCATTTCCAAATTTCAATTCTATCATTTTATTTCAGTCACTCCATTATTCTCAAAGACACAAAGCTACAGGGACTGTGATTTTGCTTAGACTCTGTATTAAGGAGGAAAATGTCAAGTCAAATATCAAAGCTTCCTTCTTGCCTGGCCAGTTGGAGACATGCACACACTGTACCCTTCCCTCTCAAGGGAAAGGTGGGCCATCTGAGACAGGGTTTTTACTGGGGCTCCAAAACCAGGAGCAATATTCCTCAGACAGTGACTGGACAGAAATTACACAAAACACAGAACTGAATCATGTAGGCTTAGGATGTCTCATGAAATCTGCATTGAGGACTCCTGGCTAAAGGCAGAGGGCTGCCTGATGCAGGCACCTCTAGAAGAGCTCTATGAAGGCAGGGGGCTGCCTTAGATTTCTGCATGGAGCACCCTCTTCTCCCTCCAACCTGAGGCTGAGCACAGCCCTTCATAAGGGTATAAGATGGACCCTGCTGAATCCTGGACTCCCCCTCCCAAAGTAAGACATCCTCCATTGCTTTTCCCCTTTTTCCCCAAACCCTAATGTACTAGATTAGTGCACTGAAAGTCCTTCCTTCTTTGCTGTTTCAAGCAGGACCAGATGCTGCCAGCGATAGCATGTAAGGCGAGAGGGACTGGACTTAATCTTTCCTGGGAAGGCAAACCTTATAGAAATGTTTGTTTTCACTCTGCTGCTTGACATTCCAGCTAGTGGGATGCTTAAAGAACTTGTTCCAATGGCTTGTTTCTCCTGCTCCCTCCCATGGCAAATTGAAATCAATATTTTTAGATTCTTGTCATTCCCTTAAAGACGCACTCTGTCTCTCTCCCCTCCTCCCTTTCCAAGGTCACACAAACTTTGCTTTGGACTCCAAACTATTAATTTTTCACATTACTCATTTTAGGTGTCTGAAAAGTTTCTTACTCATCAGCCCATAGAAGGAAGTGTTCTTTTTTTTTTTAAGACAAATAAGAGATACATGTCTCAGCAACAGAAATGAAGTCTCCATGCCGTTGCAGCAAGGTGTCTCCAAGCCTGGTTTGCAGTCCCCCCCTTGGCACACACTTGCTGCCTTTGCTTCACACTCACCCTTTATTTCTGCAGGCACAGTAAAAAACTGTGCCAACTGAGGAAATCTGGGGTGTC
>NW_009944930.1:63120-69999 GCF_000696875.1 Nestor notabilis | reverse complement strand
TAAGGTTAGGGAATCATAGTGAAGTTGAACTAATTTCTCACAGGCCACCAAACATTGTGTCACACGTTAATGACTTCTGGTAGCCATGAGCTTAAACCACACTCTCAACTAGAGCTTAAAAGCTTCATAGCCCAGTGTCGGCCTCCAGAGCTCAGCAAGGACTCCTGTCAGCAATGCCTGGAAAAGAGATGAGCATGTAACACAGGAAGTGGCTTGTGAAGCAAGAAGCAGCCTTCCTCATTTACCAAAAGTTCCCTTTTCTGCTCAGCTCCTGTCCTGGACTCGTTTGGACTAGCAGAAGAATATACCAGCGCAGCCCTACCTGTCAGCAAGGAAGAATGTTTGTGCATCTGATTCTTCTATCTCTCTACCAGAGCTTTGCTCTTGGATCTCCTCAGGCTCCTGATAACCTCCTGATGTTACCGCAGCTGTTTGTTTAACAGAAACCCATAAAATTCTTGAGGTTGCCACATTGCTCTTTTCTCCTGTCCACACCCAGGACCTCCTCATCTTCTTACGTACAGTAAACAATTCCCCACAGGGTCCACATTTATTGTGGTAACTAACAAGCCCATTAAAACTTCAGCTCTGACGCACACTATACTGCAAGCTTCAGTGCACTGCTGTCAGGTAAGACTTTGCTGAAGCATTCAGGCTTTACCAATAAAATAATACTTGTGTTCTCACAACCATCTACTGAAGTCTCACAGAATGCAACAGGAAGAGCTACAAAGTATTTTTAAGAAAGTAAAAAAAAAAAAAAAAGAAAGAAAATATTTCTTCCCATGTCCCCATGGAGATCTCACCAAGTCTAAGCTTATGTAGACAGGGCGGAAAGCATTTTGTAAAAGCACAAAGCAGATGCTGTCACAAACCAAGTTTTGTCTAGCTCACCTATACAATTCCTTCAGTTCAGAACAAATCGGATGCAAATAGCACCATAATCAAGTATTTCTGGTTTGGCTCCTGGGTGGACAGAATACATCTGAAATCCAGATGATCCGCATTTTTTACATCAGCAAGGATCACATACAAGGCAAAACAAAGCAATCTGCAAATGCCCCTATCAGACTTCAGGTCTGAAAAATATGCTGAGCTGCTGCTGCTTCTTTGGAAACCCTCTTAAGTCTAAGTCAGCAAAGAAGGTGTTTACTTGCTGAACTGCTTCATGCCCACCTGGGAAAATGTCCTATGCAATTGCTTTTACATTCAGAATGTCTGTGTGAGGTGTGAATCCTAATTCCACACACACACACTGTGGACAATTGACAATATATTCTGTGACAAGCTATATAAGGCACAGTTTCTTCATTCACTTTGCTCTCAAGCTGAAACTACCTTTTAATAAATATATAGGTCTATGTTTACACAAATGCATTGGCATACACAGCCAAAAGAAAGAGAATGAAGATACTAGTCAATCTGTATTAACAAACTTTGTTTTAATAGTACAAATATCTGAAGGCATTTCTTTGTACATACCTTTCTGTAAGTCCACAGCCTATTTCCCAGTCAAAGACAATATGTTACCCATGCAACAGCAATAAAGCTGTCATACCACCTTTGGCTGTAACTTGCAATCTGTCCGTATCCAATACTTCACTGAAAAAGAAAAGGTGCAGGCCCTAAATCTGGATGACTTGACTGGCAAAGGGCTGTGCTACCTAAAGTTCAGCTCACTTTTTTCTTGGCAAAAGCATTTAAATCCTCTAATGTAGATTTATGTCATTTTGTCTGGGTGCCTTGCCCACAAAGGTTTCAGAAATTAATCATGCTTCTTCCAAAATCATGGAAACAGCCCCAAGTTAGCATGAAATTACTTTTCAATTTTTTTTCCCACTTCTTACCTTTCCCACAGAATGCCTGAAAATAACACATACTACATTTTACTCGTAAGGAGAATTTTATCTGTGATAGTTAACAAGCTTCTGCAAATAGTTAAGACTGTATCATCTTCAACGTTTCTTACATTCTTTTACAGACTTTGCTGCTGTTTGGACACCTGTAAATTCAATATCTTTAGAGAAATTTTCCTATTTCACAATTTCACCAAGTTCCAGACTTGTGATTCATTTTAGAGATAAATGGCCAACAAGTAACTACTCTTTTCTTTTTTTTTTAAACTAAGTTTCATGTTTCATTAGAAGATGCAAAACCCCCTGACAAACAGGAACCGAGAAAGAAAACATTGGAGCAGGGAGCTGTGTTTGTAAAGATGTCAGTTTAATATATGCAGAGTGGAAGATATTTTATAAACCTATTAATAAAAAATATTCCCAAGCTAAACCAAGGTCAACTGAATATTTCTGTTCTACTTTAAACAATATTAGTTTCACAACTAATTATCTCACAATTACTATTTTTCCTTGATGAACTCTGTGCTGCCTCATCCTAATGGAAGTGCTGCAAGGTAATACAGCGGTTACATGACAATGCAAATAGGACCCATTCAATTTGCACAAGAAAAGGTTGCAAGGAGCAATTAGCACTTCATTAATATGATATAAAATGCTAATTTGCCATATATCCCAAGTGACTCAAAACTTCTTTCCATCCATATGTGCAAATAATAGATAATATGATGCAGTGTGTGTGAACCAGGTTCATGGTGCATTATCTGGAATCCCTGTGTCACTTTTCAGTATAATAGCTATTAGTTAATATTAACAGTAGCTCATATTTAACCTGTGACAGCAGTGTTAAATGATAAAAGGATCTGTTGGCAGCAGTATCTCATAATTCCACCCCTGTAAAGTTCTCCCTTCCTTGCTACCCAGAATGAAGTATTGGAAACTGACTTCTAATCTAATTTATAAAGCAGATTGAAATGAAGTGCTGGTAGCACTCGGCTCGGCTGTTCAGCATTTTGAGAGGCAAGATCATTCCTGGTGAATTGCACAGCTCAGGCATTCAAGCACTCACTGGCAGCTTCTAATGATCAAAGTATTTGACTTAAATAATTGATTTATTTATACCAGTAAAGAAGCTCCAGGGGGTTGTGAATATTATGAGATATAATCACACCACTAGGGAATTAGAGACACTCAGATGTGCCTTGTGCCTGCTAATGCCCTGCGGGTGTGATTAGGATATCACACATCAAAGGAATTTGCTCTAAATTTTTTCATATAATGAATTAATAAAAATAATTTATTTAAAGAATTCTACTGATTTAATGGGACAGATCTGATGCAAGATGCAGTTTGCAGAGAACTACAATGAAGTGTGTTGATCTAGGACAGTACAGAAGCCCTGACCATCTTCAGTTAACGCCCAAGTACCAGCAGGCTCCTCTGGCTAGCAGGTTCCCTATGAGGTATTAGCATCATCTCAAAGCTTACTGTCTGTGATGAGCATTCCCAGAGATTTTAGCCAACCTGCACTGTCTGAAGTGGAGTAAAACAGTGCTCCTTCAACAAACCCTTTTAGGAAGGGAAATTATTAACAGTGACATACAAGGCAGTACAGCATGCTGGCACAGGCAGACAAAGCAATGGCTGCAATATCTCATGGAGTGGCTCTTCCGGTCAGATTGTTTATTCAGGTATTTCAACAGCTACCTTAATGGTATATATGGCTTGACCACTGCAGGCTACAAGTATTTTACAGTCTTTAATGCACTTCTCACCATACAAAGACCATAGTATCACAAGAAACTGAGTTACATGGAGACCAACTAACTTGCTCAAAAGCACCCTGACAGTCTGTACAGATCAGGGGATTAAACTTGTACTGACTTTCTGCAGTATGCTTCTATTCCAGAAATACACTAGCTTTTCCTCAACATAAAGAGGACATGGAGCTGTTGGAGCAAGTCCAGAGGAGGGCCACCAGGATGATAAGAGGACTGGAGCACCTCCCGTATGAAGAGAGGCTGAGAAAGTTGGGGCTGTTCAGCCTGGAGAAGAGAAGGTTGCGTGGAGACCTTATAGCAGCCTTCCAATATCTGAAGGGGGCCTACAAGGATGCTGGGGAGGGACTCTTCATTAGGGACTCTAATGGTAGGACAAGGGGTAATGGCTTCAAACTTAAACAGGGGAACTTTAGATTAGATATAAGGAAGAAGCTCTTCACAGTGAGGGTGGTGAGGCACTGGAATAGGTTGCCCAAGGAAGCTGTGAATGCTCCAACCCTGGAGGTGTTCAAGGCCAGGCTGGACAGAGCCTTGGGCGACATAGTTTAGTGTGTGGTGTCCCTGCTCATGGCAGGGGGGTTGGAACTAGATGATCTTAAGGTCCTTTCCAACCCTAACTATTCTATGATTCCACAAGGATATTACAGCAGCAGGTAATTAACATCATGTTATCTTTAACCTGGCATGCTGCAAGGGAAGTATATAGATGTTCCACTTCCAGAAGTACAATCCTTTCCTATATCCCAGGACCCTTAGGGAAGCGTTTACGGCAGTGACAGGAAAAACAAGGGCATCCTTTCAGAGAATATATATGTGTAACCCATGAAGATCTTTTCAGAGCCATAGAAAGGCATGAAGATGGAAAGCAATATTTGTGGGCAACTTGTGCCTTGGACAAAGTAGTATTCCAGGTGCAAAAAACGACTGCTGTCCTTGGGTTGCAGAAAGAATGAGCAAATAAGACTTATTGAACCCATGTCAGCTCCCCTGGGGTCAGGCCTAGTCTGTCTTGCATTACTTTTGTGCCCTCCTAAGATGTTACAAAAGAACTCCAGAACTGCAGTGCTGTTTAAACAAGTCACACAAGTTCTAAGTAAAGAAATCAACAGCAATTATAAATTCCTGCAAAAGCACCATCTCTATCACTAAAATTAGAAAGGGAGAGGCTTCAAGGGATTTGTTCTTACCTATGGGAAACGCCTGAGACTGCGTTCAACTTTTCCACACTTAATCTTCATTCCCACCCTTATGTATCTGCTTTGATTTTGGAACAACAAGCATTGTGTGTGGTGGCCCATTATCAACTTATGCCACAGGGGCATATCACAAATCAATGTTCACTGTATCATACATGCTTTTATTGCAAGGGTCAGATCTGAAACCAACTTCAAATGCACCCAAAATTCAGTCTTTAGAGAGACATAGTGAGTTTAAAAGAAAAACTCTCCTGTCTTGGAATTTCAGGATTTGAACGGAGCCTGAAGTCATGCAGTCCACTACCAATTAGCCTGACAGTGCTACACGCAGCATGCTGGATTGACAATAAATGTATACATTTTTTTATCGTTATAACCTCTGTCCCTTTCTTTACCTCATTTTCCCAACATGCACATAATAAATACAGTCTGTCCTATAGATACAGTTTCACTAGATGCACCACAAGGGGACATTTTTCTCCCCAGCACTAGAGGATGAAGCACTGTCCATTTGATGGGATGTGGCAGAGGCTCTGTGGGGGTGCATCCCCCAAATTTAGGTAGGGCTGAATCTGCCCATATGGCCTTGTAACATGATGTGTATTTGCTTTGTACTACTTACATTTGTCTTCTGCCTGGGCTCTTCCATGCCAAGTTGCCCTTGTAGAATTGAGCTGAATACAATTACCATGAGGAATCAGAAAAACTTGGAAACAGTCTTGGTATCTAGGCCCATCTTTAGAAAGAAGCACAAAACATCAGTAAATCCCTGAGATATCTATCATTGTTAAAGACAGAATTACGCCACCAACTCTGATCCAGGTTTCAAATTCTTTCTGTTTTCTGTGATTGCCAACTTGAGCTTTGACAGGTATCTGATCTGAGGGAGTCCTGTGCTGACTGGGAAATCTCAGACGTAATCCCAGGTTAGATTACAACACAGTTTAGTAATTCTGATCCTAATGATATCTCAATATGTATCCCACAGCATGGCTGCCTGTTAGTTAAAACTGCAAATACCAACAGTCTACCCTTGAAGTACACTGTCAAGTTCGCAGGCAGGCAGTGAAGATCAAGGATTAACAACACTGGCTCTCAGAGCTGAGGGGGTTTTTTTAAACAGTGTCTGCTTTGTTATCTATATCAGCCATGACCTGTGTGTTACTCTCAAGGATAACAACAGCTACAACACCTTGAGCAAACCACCTGCTTAGGAGCCCAGAGAAGTGAATCACTGAGAGAGAGCTCACACCAGAAAGCAGCCTCTGAGCGTCTCAGCAGTGAAAATACCTGTTCTTGATTGGAGACAAAACTAGAGTGACAAGGAACATAACACTATTAAAAGCTGAAACTTACCAATATGCTTGAATTTTCCATGTTTATTTATAACTGCAAATATTATTTATATCTATGGTCTATGAGGGACCACAAAATTCTCTCTCTGCATACAACACTGCCTTTTGCTTCAGGTGAAGTGGAAGGTGGATAACATTTCTCAAAACCAAACCTCAGCAGAACAATAAGCAACACTGAGGAGCCTGGCATCTACTATTAACGTAACAGTAGCATTCTGACTGGCAAGCCATGGCTGAACTCAGAGGCAGGAATATAATTGCATGCAAATACAGCTGTATGAATCAGAGGACAAAGGTACCTATACAGGAGCATGACCTGGCCTTAAAGGCTTGGCTGTAGTGAATCAAGGATAGTAGTAACTAACACATGGCCCTGATGAGCCAGATCATAGCCAATAGCCTGGAAGCCAAGTGGAACATCGAGGCTTAGGGTAGTAGTGGCTCATCTTCCCAAGGATACAAAGGTGTCATATTTGCACAGGCTGAGTCTCCAACTTGCCTCCATCCTCATCCTTCATTGCAGGAATTCAGTCTTACAGTAACAGAGCCATGAATCGCCATGCCAAATCACACCCAAGTAGAAAATGCAAAGTAAAAAATATCTGGAGTTGGGAAAAAAACATTCCAGGGCATAAGAAACTAACAATAGACGTGGGAAGGGCAGCAGGTTTTGTTATTGAAAAGTAGGGGCAGG
>NW_009944930.1:50574-63089 GCF_000696875.1 Nestor notabilis | reverse complement strand
TTCCGATGAGCTGCTTTCCCTTCTGCAGAAAGTCATTACAGCCTCTCTCACTTCCCAAATCCAGTTAAAACCCACTCTCCTTCATCCCAGTGGTTGTGTCCCAGGCATTGTGAAATCAGTGCTGGCAGCATTTGCAGCTGCAAGAAGTCAGATAGAAGCCCTAGTGCCACCAGTACACTGCTGGCAACGGAGCCTGGCAGCCCTATCACCAGCTAGGGCCCTCAACACATAAAAAACCAGTTACATAAACCACAGACAGAGGGATAAGCAACAGACCTGCCCACTCATTCTGCTGGGAAAGGAAATTCCCTCTTTTTGAGCTGGCTATTAAAGCGACAGTCTTCTCCAAGAAATACCTGATGGAACATGGCATCCTCCACCTGAATCAGCCAAGCTCCTCAGCAAAGATTTCAGATCTGGGGCTTAAGTTACATTACTGAATCCACACTTACTCCCCTGAAAAAAGAGAGAAAGACTTTAAGGGGCCCTGGCTGCTCAGCAGCTCTGAAAGATGAGTGAAATGAGAGACAAAGTGCCAACGCAAGGCACAGGAGCTCAAAAGTATCACTCCAGGTACTGACCTCCTTGTCTGGCCACTTCTAACCATGAAGGGAGACACCCTACCTTGCATGGCTGCCTGCTCTATATTCCTCTTACCCACCCTGTGGGCCAGTTAGCCCTTCATTTTGAGTAGAGGTTATGTGAATTGAATAAACAAAACGTTAACTGCAGGGCCAAATTCAGTCCTTGGTGTCTGCTTGTAAAGATACAGCCAAAACCAGTCAGGGAGGAACCCAATGACACACTTCCACATGAGGTAGAAAGAACATTACTTATCTTTTTAGGGCTTCACACTGCTCATGATGAAATCAGTAGGAAATTTGTCTTTGGTTTCAAAGGGAGTAGAAAGGTGTGCTACAAATTTTAAACAGATTTTCCAAGGTGGGGTTTTTTTTAAATCTCGCCTTTTTCAATAAACTTACAAAATGAGAAAAGCTTCTTTGCAACCAATAAAAAGACAACAAATGTAGAACTCATTACCACTTAGCAGCTATTGTATATCACAGAAGCACTGTTTTTTAAAGGGCACTCCCCTTTTGATGAAGAACTGCAATGATTTCTAGTAAAATGTTTAAATCTAACTCCTCATTACTCCAAGTTCCCTACCCCCCTGACAGCCTGACAGCCTTGGAGCCTGTGAAAGGAGGAATGTAATGAGTATACATTAATGTTATACACTTTCCACAGTTCTTGTTCTGGTGTGACCAGATTTATGTATGGAGTTGCTTGAATGTAATCCATCACGATTATACATAGCATTGGCTTCGACATTTCTGCAGGTAGCACTGTCTCCAAACTCTCTTAGCTGCGGCTGTATGAAAGGAACTGAGATGTGGTGACACAATGTTCATTTGTTTTGGTGGCAAGACTCAATTAAAACAACATAACAAGGTTTAAAAAAATACTAATCTGTGAAAAAATGTGAAAGTGAGTTAAGTAAAACCTTCAAATATTCCCTTGTTCAGGACAAGTTGTGTGGGCTGACAGCCTCTCCCAAGGGAGCAAGAGGTCTTAGAAAAAGCCCTGCTACGAAAGGACTGGCTGTTAAGGCAAATCCCCACCAGTCGGAGCCTTGAGGAGAGTGAAGCCCAGCTATTGATGCCCAAACACAGAGAAGACATTGTAAAGGAAACATGGGCGATGAGAATGGCAGTGGAGGAAACAAAATAGGGACTGCCTCCCACACAGGGGAACAACAAACCTGTGAAAATAAGAAATTGCTTTTTCACTAGACAGATTTTCAAGCAAGACATGTCCCATGGCTTTCAAAATGCCACCTGGGCCATTGGGGGACTCCATGCTACCACAGCTTGAGGCACGGGGGCAGACAAGAAGGCAGGTTATTAAAAGTAAAACAGAAATACAAGGAGGCTTTTTTGCAAGTAAGATTCATTTCAATTGCTGCTGTGTTCAGTGGGGACAAAAATAAATAAAGTGACCTCAAGTATTGCTGACTCCTCATTTTCATCCTGAGTTCTGCAATAGCCAGTGTTGTTCCCAGAGTGCCAGGATACTCAGGTCTTGTCACCAGAGCTTTCGTTTTTTCAAAGATTGCAGTCCAACAAAGTCATGTTTTAAAGCCTTTTCTTCACACACAAGCTATAATCATGAATGTAATGCAAACTGTTAGAAATAAAGTCATTCTAGACAGTCTCAATTGGGAGAGAGGAAGAAGAGCCATGTAAGGAACTTTGAGTCTTTGGAGCCAGGAGTAACTTCACAGAGCTAGGACTGCTGCAGGGAAGAAAAGCTGTCTTGTTGGTATACATTGTCCAGAGCCATAAATGGATTGCAATTGAAGGCAATAATAATAATAAAAATAATTTCCATTTGGAGAGTGCTTTTCACTGAAGAACCTGGAGGTAATTTACATATCTGCAGTTCTCATATGCCACTACACTTCTCTATTTAGTTACTCCTATAGCTATTTTATGGTACTGTACAGGAGCCCTGAAAGCCAAAATGCTAGGACACAGTCAGAGCAGCTAACGTGACCACAAAAAAGTCCCCAACAGATCTTCACAGGCAGTGCTGGTACATGATATGACTATAATGACTAAAGACAAAAAAAAAAAAAAAAAGCATTTAAGACAGATTCAACACTAAAGAAAGACAAGGAGTTTCCTTATTTAGTATTGTAACGTTGTATCTCTAAGTTGCCTGTACTGCTCCCAAGTTCTTCTAATACATCAGCTGTGAGAGAACAAATTGCTGGAGGCCTACACATGAAAGAATATGTCCCATGTGTGAATTTACTTCCCCAGAACTTTACTCCCTCAGAACCTTTTTCCATGAAATAAATCCACGAAGGGAGAAGAATCTATTTGCAACTGCCATTCTTCACAGTGAATTGCCCAAGATGGAAGTTATTCTCACAAAGTAAGCAGGGTATTCAGCTGTTGAAGTATAATTAAAAGACATCTGTACAGTTCTTGGAGTTCTCAAAGAGAAGATGTGGCCAGCAAGACCTGAGACAGCCCATTAGCAGCCTGGTTTGCTCATGACATGAACTTTCTTGCATACCCCATGGCAGTTCCCACTAAGAGTAGTGTTACATTTGTTTAAATTTGCATTAATGGTAATGCGTTGTTTCTTAGAAGGCAAAATCATCCCAGAAATTACTTTACTAGACAAGCATCTCTACTTTCATTTTAAAAAATAGAAGGAGCTGTTTCTGCTGTGTGTGGAGAGCTGCAGGAACTACATAGAGCTGTAAACACTGAATCTACCAAAGAGGTTGAAGGCAGCTCACAGCTCTAAGACAACGCCAACAGGGCACACACAGGGGCGTGACAGTGGGATAGCCCTATGACCCTACAGTATCCCAGACCAGACCTCTTTGTGTACAGTTAAGCAGAATAAAATGTTAGATTTACCATCCATAATGGCTAATACATCTCACCTCCAAACACTTCCACCCCTTCCACTAAGCTGCATGGCCCAAACATGACATGCCTCTCACACATACAACAGGCCTTTATCTTGAGACACTGAGACACAGCTGGGAAAGGGATGTAGCATGTGTTGCTTTAACATATTCAAAGTTTCTTTTGGATCTCCGCGTCCTGTGCTGGCACTTCAGCCCTCAGGAACTGACAGCAGCAAACAGTGCTGAGATGATACTAGATGGACCATTGCACTACGAAAGTTATTAATTTGGAACACGGTGCTGCTTTGGAACTCCAGCCACAAGCCTCCAGCACTGTGGGCACTCTGTGAAATGCAATAAATGGGGCAGAACAGACCATTAGCTACTGGGCTTATGACAGATCATTTCTTGTAGAGTCAGAATATATTTGTGTAAAAAATGGGTGTGCTGCTTTTTAACAAACCACAGAGAGAGAGACAGCAGTGTTTCTGTTTGCAAAGACCTCACACAACAAACTATTTCCAAATAACTACCCTATCTGACTACGCAGCTGCAAGTACCTCTGTTGATGCTGATATAAAGAAAAGTGCGCTAACATAGGAAGAGTTTGGGAACCCCAGACTCTTTTCCTGAGTCCTAGATGTTACATTATTACTATTACCATCTCAAAATCCCAGAGAAAGAGCTAGGGATTTAAACGAGATTATCAACCTTACAGTAACATTTGTGGAACTTGGATGCAAGTAGGAAAGTTGCAAGAGGGAAGATTTCGGAAGAATTACTTTAAAGTCAGCCTGTGCACACTGCTAGAATGTTTAATGCTTCTCCAGCAAAGTTTCAGTTTAGTTTTACAAGCACAGCATCCTTTTCACATTAGCACGTTATGTAAAACATCACCCTGCTTTCCCAAAATAGAGCTCTAATGAGTTTCATGGTAGATGTCCTGCTGATCAAACATGGTTTATGAGCAATACAAAGAATCAATAGGATGCTTGCGCTCCATGCATCATCCCAAGAACAAGCTCACTGCAGCTCTGCCTACACAAGTGCTATTTGCCAGCTAATAAACAAGAAGACATAAATAGTTATACCACAGCACATGAATAAGCTCAGCTGAAGTTGAACAGTTGAAATTGTCCAACAAAATGTTTCAAAATTCAATAGTCTGCATACAACCTTAGCAAAAGGAAGCTAAGACTCAGCATTACATACATCATGAAGTCTTAGCTTCTCTCCTCCAATGGATTTATGAGAGAGGGAAGGAAAGGGACAAAAAGGAGGCATGCTTTCCACCCTCTCCCTTCTTCCACTAATATTCAGAAGCCCCTCCGCAAGCCAGCAGTAAGCTTGGGCTCCACCTGAGGGCATCATCTTGACACAGGGACACACATCATGTATATATGCAGCACTGAAACCCCCAATAGGAATATTAATGCACACCCTCCATAATTTAAGGCTTCTGTAACTGGGAGCTAAGCAAAGCAACACAGCTCATGAGGAGATACCAATCACTGATATAACTGGAACTTCAAGAGCACTGAAGATAAGTTTCTGGCAAGGTGGACCCCATTGCTTCTTAGGGAAGTATGAAAAGGTAGTCAGCATTCTGTGATCCCCATTCCTAACATATTATGAGACACATCCTTGTCTCCTATTCAAAACATCACTACTTTGCCACATGACAAGAAACACATTCACACAACCAGAGAGAGAACTGGAATGACAAAAAAGTCGCCTTGGTCCATGACTAGGGTGAAGGTGCATGGCCATAGCCCATCACACAACTGAGAGAGATCCTGATTACATGGCTACAACAGAAGCATCCTAAGCACATGGCCGTAAGTCTGCAAGTGCTTACACCACAGAGTCCAACATGCTTCCATCATACAAGGGAACAGTTTTTCACATATGATAATAACATAAGAGGAAGTGCCCCATCAAAATACCTAGGCAGTCTTGCAAATCACTCCCTGACTACAGCTGCAGGGACTTCGAGGCAGCAGAGAGCTGGCCTCTTTCTGGAAGAATTATGCAGCCCAGGTTGGATATGACTTGCAAGACCTTAAAATGGGCAAACCTACTGCAGAGGACCAACAGAGATGTATTGCATGTATCGCACAGTTTCTAAGCTCTCCCCACCACACGAAGAAGCTCAGCAAGGTGAACTGCTGCATTCCCAGCAATTTTCCACTAAAATATCTGTTTCCCAGGAGGCGGGGACTAGGCCTAGTTAAAATAATCAGGCCCCAGTTCATAACATCTTACCCTCCTTTCTGCACTGGGAGCACCATTATGCTGGTATGCATTACTCAGCCTTCACTATCACATGTACAATTAAGTTCAGCTTCTAAAAGCTCTACCTGTAATTGGAGCCAGCTGCAACCTTTCTGACACATACTAATTGCCAGTAATGATTTAAGTGCAGTAAATTCACATGCTGCAATTGTTTTAAATAAAGGAATCTCTCGTAGCTTTTCCCTGAGAAAAATCTGTTAATCTTTGCTGCTGACTTATCAAATCCTCTAGTCACCTGTTTGCCATCATTTTCATGAGCTGATAACGTGTTTATTAGAGCCATAATATGCAGGTGGAAGCGTAAAGGTCTCATTTGGGGGAGTATGAATTCTGTCTCACATATCTGTATGGAAAAGCTTGGTTTCACTATTCAGCTGTGCCTCAGAAAAGAATAAGTTCCAAAATAGTATCTTTTATTCTTTTCAAATGGAATATTAGTTCTTTTAAGCTCAGTACATATCTCAAAATACCATTTGGATGAGCATGACAAGTTGGTTTTTGTTAAGCCTCAGATATCATCACTTCCTATGGAGAATCTATCCAGCCTTATTTAATTTCAGCTTAATTGTATTCCCCTTTTAATTATTTTTCATGTATAAAAGCAAGTTCTACAAAATAATAAAACACCATATTCATTCTATTAGGCTGGTTTAAGAGTTTTTCTCCACAAACTATTTTAGTTTCCTGCAGAAGACCTGACCTGAGATGCTGCAGCCAATACATTTCTGGCAGAATGAACCCAGTATCTCCCTGAAAGTTTTGCTCTCTTAGCTCCTGGGGTAGGGTGTAGTAAAACCCAGCCTTAAATGGGATCTACCCCAGGTATCTGCCAACTCCAGAAAGATGCTCATAGCCCCTACCTCCCCTGTGAGACTGCAGGAGGGGAAAAAAAAAATGTATGGACCAGAATGTGAAATGTGAATGCTCCACCAACTATCTTTAATTGTATGAAAGAGAAGAAAAGAAGTACCAAAAGTACCAACCAGCCACTGAAGAAATCAAGGCAGATTTTTCCTGGGAAAGAGCAAGCCTGAATCCAAAGAAAAAATACATGAGAAAGAAAATGAATTGTAAACAAGAAGCCAAGTAAAAACTTAGATTATGTTTGAGACAGCCAAACTTTCCAACTGCAGGAGGAATTTCATCTGAGTTAGGACTCCTTGACTTGGCTCCTGAGAAGGCAAAGTAGGGGACTAATTCTAGGACAGTATATGGTTTACTATAAAACAAATCTAGCATATAATAATTTCCTTCCACAATTCCCATGACTTGTGGCACAGACCCAAAACCTCTTCCATGATTCACATCCAAACCTCCCAGGAGAGATGTGATGACCAAATTGTTAGTTTCACTGTATGAGTAGTTTGGGTGAAATGACAAATGCTGACACTCAGTCACGCTGTGGAGAAGAGATGACCACAGTTATGAGTGGACAGCAGAGCTCCACTGTCAGTTTATTATTAGCATCTTGAATGTGCGTAAAAAACATTGCGTTTTTTTTAAGGTAAATAACATTTTCCTACCTAACTGGCCAGTCCTCAGGGACAATTTGTTAGTCATTCCACAGCATGGGCCAATTCCTCTTTTCCAGAGAGGAGAACAGAATGTGTCAGCAGATCCAACAGTCCAACAGGCTGATATTCCGAGGTGCCTTACAACTCCTAAAGTCTGCTTCTGTGCCCAGTAATCTTCTGAATCTGCATTTTATACAAACTCTGAGCCAGTGCTGACCATGCCCAGACTAACACCTCCTGGAATAGCTTCCCCTACCGCTAAAAACCTTGCCAGAGTAAATAATGTACCAGTTTGCTGATGCAGCCTATTCCAGAACTCCTCCTAGCTTTAACCTTTCCAAATAGTCTCTGAATTTGAAAATACAGCTAATCTGTGGCTTCAGCTAGTTCGAATTATGCATTCCAAATTTAATGTTTATTGTTAATTATCCTGTTTTTCTTCCTGTTTGCAGATTAATCACAGATCAATCCATCAAATCACGTGGAGAAACAAGTCCCAGCCTCATGGTCTCTACTCACTACTCATTGCTTCTGATACAAGAGTGATCACACCACACATTATTTGCTCCTTGTCCCTGACGGCATGGCTGAGACTCTTGAACTGAGGAGAATATTGATGAGTATTAAATAATGCATGTGCCTTTGGCACAGATTTGCAGAAAAAAAGGCAAAAAAAAAAAAAAAAGTATTTCTACTAAAATTTGTGAGCATTCTGGATTCGCCCGTCTTTCTAAAAATACCTCCTAGATGTCCCAGTATTAGCCAAAAAAAAAATTAAATAAATAAATTAGAGAATACAAAGAGGAAAAAGATGAAGAAAGAAGTGGAAAAACCTTGCAACATCTGACTGTAAAAGCTATCACTGGAAAGATCATATTATGCAGTTAGCTCTATCTAACGACCTCACCTAAAACTTGTGGCAGTTAGAGATAATTCAACAGTGGAAAGCAGAAAGGCAGAGGTATGCCTCAGATGACCAGCAACATCCTTTTTTTCTCTCAGAGCAGTTCCTACTTCATGTGCGGTGTCCCGCACACCCAGAGGACCAAGAGCTCTGAGCAGGAGCAGCAAGCCAGTTATTCCTGTTTTTGAAGGGGAAGTAAGGGCAGAGACAGGAGGAGGCAAGAACAGTGGTGACCACTGGAGAAGTAGAATTTGAAGAGCAAGATTTCCTGATGAAGGTTAGAAGAAAAGATGACTAAAGAAAGAACTATGTCTCCTTGGATATTTTCCGACACCTCCCAAAACTATATCTGAATAGCACCAGTCTTATCAGATAGAGGCACTGAAAAATGGAGGTGAGCCAGCGGACAGCCACGTGAGCAAAAGAGGGTCAGGCAACGCAGAAAGCTCACACTACTGCACAGCAGGGCAAAGCACCTGGTGCTTACTTCCCAGGCAGACCCTCAAGCATGGAGAAAGGAGAGGAGTACTAAAGACAAAGTGAGCCATACCTGAAACCCTGGGTACTAAATAAACATTCAAGGACACAGTGGAAAGGAGTTGCTTAGGAGCCATCACAAAACCAGCAGTGCTGATAGGATTTAGAGTTCAGTCTGGGCCAAGGCACCCCAGCCCCGCTTGCCAAACTTGGAAGTGGCTCCATATGAACCTAAGCAGCCTCTTACCTTCCTATCTGATGGGCTCTTAATGCAGTTTCCATCTCCCACGTGTGAACAGACGGTTGTAATGTTATGTTCTTACTTGCTGTAGAATACCAGATCTGTAACAGCAGTAGAAAGGCTGGAGAGAATTCAGGACAAGAACCAAAGATTTAAGAAAGATGCCTGGTTAATTGTCATTAATAAAGAACCCTTCACAGAGTGGTAAGTTTCTGTATGCTATTTATCATGTGAACTTTCCTTGAAAACAACCAACTACTAGCCCCCTGAGGACTTTTCCAACAGTCACAGAAGATATCTAATGAGGCAATGTTTAAGAGACATAATTATAAGAAAAAAAAATAAACCTTGATAACCATCTTATCCCACATACAGCTCAAATATGACTCAGAGTTTATTTTAATAATCCTCACAGGTTAACACAGCACAGTCCAAGTTGCAGTGCAGCAACACAGCTACTGCAAGATCATGAAGAGCTGGAAAATCACCCACAACAGGATGTCTGACCAAACAGAGGTGAAAGAACAGAGATGTGCTACTGAGGGCTGAAAATAGTAGCCTTGAGAAAGCAGGGCTTTGCATTGCAAACTAAGATCATTATATCAATTTTGGCCACTTTGCTCTGATCACCTGTGTCAACAAGGCATTTCCTCTGTTCTGTACCTTGAGCCACATTGCTGCACCTGCGCTTGAGGGAGGAGTTATTGGATTAACCCAGCTTCCTCTTATCTGTGTTTACTCACCAAAACTACTCCACAGAGAAAACTCCCTGAATCAGTCCCGGAGCTGCAGTTTCACTCATATGCAAAAACTCAGATGTAGCATTAAACATGCAGGGCTGAAAAAAATGAAAAGGGAAAAAAAAAAAGAAGAAAAAGAAAAAAATATGACCTCATTGTGAGTAACCACCACAAGCCAAGCTGGGTGAAGTCACTGGGGATTTTTCTTTCCAGCACGCCCACACTGCTGGGTCTCTTTCAGAGGGACAGCCACCTGCAGTGCTGCTGGGCACAGGAAGACCTTTCTTCCCCACTTTCCCTGAACTGGGGGAGAAGAAAGTGGGTAACCAACAAAATAGACAAGGAAATAGGCTCAGACATGTTACTTTTGCTGCCTGTGCTGGGCCAATTGAGTAAAAATAGTAATTTCAAAAAATAATTAAAAGAAGGGGGAAAGAAAAGGTGGAATCATAAGAAATTATGCTTGCTAACACCACTGCTGGCTCTCCTCCAAACCCATGACCCTTACAACATGTCACTGTAGGATTGCTGGGCAAGCTGCTAGAGTCACTGAAGCAAGAGAGAGAAGTCCCCAGATTTCCTACTGTGTGTAATTTTGTATATCAAGAGCTAACCATAAATCCCCTGAGATAGCTCTTGGGTTTAATTTTAAAATGGGCCCCAAAAAAAGAAACAAAATATAAAAAAAAATAAATAAATTGCCACACAACCTTTAGCTTTAAAGCAAGCAAGTTCTGATGGCTAAAGATACCAGGCTTCAGCAACATTTTGTTAAGTAAAGCAGCCTTTCAGTCCAGAACTGGGAATAAAACCTCAGGGTTGACTGCCCAATTGCTGAGATGGAGCGAGATGAAGTTCCTAATGAGTCTTCCCACCGAACAATCGGCTTCTTCAAGGTGAGCAGAGATTTCAACTGAAGGATAAACAGGAAACTGTTAATGACAATCTTAAAAGGTTAGATAAGAAAACAGGTGCCAAAGTACCTTATATTTATCTACTTGGCTTTCACCTGCAGATACTTGTCACCTCTCACTGCCTCCTCCGTGGACCTTTAATGACCAACCATATTGCTTACAGAAGCCTTCATGTAAGTCATTTGTGTTAAAGAACTGTGAACTCATATCTATTTGCAAAAAAAAAAAAAAAAAAAAAGAAAGAAAATGTTCTCCTTAAAGGCAAAGGAAGATGGCAATTTCTCTCACCTGAAAAAGGTATTTGGCTTCTGTTGGGGCCATTCTCTAATAGCATGAGCCTTGTACTTGTCAAAACTAGTGACATGCATCTTAAACCCAAAAGTTATTCATTCAATATACGTGCTGAACCTTTAACATACTGATTTCTAAGGGGCAGAGTTCCCTTCACAGCATCCTGAAGCTCAGGAAGCTCTCATTGTGACATACGGGCCAATTCAAAATTCACCAAAGAAAAAGCATACTGATGCAACTGGTGCAAGTTCAAAGCTGCATCTTGCAGATTTCAAAGCCCTTGTACCATTTCTACTGACAGACATGAACCCTGGTCAAAACCAGCCTACACCCTCAAGTATGACAAACTGCATTTTCAAAGCAATATGCCACCATTTACCAAAAGCCAGCAGGAAAGTAGGGTATCAGCACACTGAAACATTTTCTCAGCCTATATTTCTAAGTACTTACAGCAGTGCTTCTGAAGTCCCCTTCTTCTATCAAGTGGAAAATTTCTGAGATTCCAAAGGTCCACATGTGACTTGGCTAGAAAAGTGCAAGACCCAGCCTCTTAGCACACAGGCCACCCACATGAAGAGATCACTCACAGGACCTGGGATAAGAAGTCTGAACTTACAAATAAATCAAGAGTTTGATCTTGGGTAGGTTTAGCAGAGCTTAGAGTCACATCTGCGGAGTCAAACAGACATGATCAGAATACTCCGGCCCATTGCAGCTGAAGCTTTGTGACAGGAGAAGACAATGATCAATACTGAAGAAAAATTCAATAATGGGAACATAGTGTGGTGGCAGAAGTATACTGGAATAATAGACATTTTGTTTTGTAGGGGAAGAGGAGATGGGAAAACACGATTTCTCACCAAGGGTAAGAAAATTAGGACAGAAGTGGAAAAGAGTGGCTGACAAGCAAACAGCACTCTCAAATAAAAACTGAATTGAGAGGTTCTCCATACCTAGAACACAGAATGTAGCTAAGGTGGTGTGATGGCACGGTACTACGTCATTTTCTGGTTGTCTGTAAGTTTACATAGCTGTAAGGCAACAGTTTTCCCTGATAAAATCATTCAGCAAGCAGGTTTCTAGCAATTCACTTGACTTCTAAAATAAACACTAGCACAGCTGATTATAAGCACCTACCCATGCTGTAATTGCTGTCATGTTCAGATACACAGGAGTATAACACTACCTTCAATAACAACACCAGGAAAATGACATTAGTTTTCTGAGTCAAGCAAGATCTTGCTTTCAGCTCGAGGGCATTCATCTGTCTGCCTGTAATACGGGAACTTTTGAATGTCATCTCCAGGCAAGCCCAATGTTCAGGAGAACTTCTAAAAATCAAAGCACATACCATATGATTTTGATGACAATCCGTTCACCCAAAGACAAAAGTGCAGGGTGCGTGCAATTCCTTACCTCTCCCCAGCCAATCCAATACCTTTATTTCCCCCTGCAATGGCTGAAAAGAAAAATAACAATTGCTATTAACCATCTGCTTTTCACCCCATCACAGCTGAACTGTGGGCAACTGAGTAATTTACCTCTTTTTGCTCTGCCTGGGAGGTAAGACTGGTGCGAAGGAAAAGTATTCCCAGCTCCTAGCACACGAATAAATAAGGGACCTTCTGCAAATGAGAGGGAGGTGAGAGAAAGAGAGATAAGGAAGTCCTTACTTCCTGGTAGAGAAGAAAACTCCAAGTATAAGAGGG
>NW_009944930.1:42193-50543 GCF_000696875.1 Nestor notabilis | reverse complement strand
CAGGAATGCTTAAAGAAGCAGTAGATTGGAGAGGAGCCTAGAAAGAGCCCACAGGGGGAAAAGTATGATGCAAGGAGCTCTCAGTGCCACATTTAGGGCTGCAGAATACACACCACATGGTGATTTCTAACAATATTACATTTTTCCAAAACTAGTTAAAAGGGCCCCTCTGACAGCCTGATAACTTTTTATGAGCCAGATTTGGTGAAAGAAGTGTGTTGAAATGAATTCAGAAGGGACGCTGGACTTACTCTGTGTCACGAAGAGCACTGGAGAGGCAGAAAGAGATGGGGCAGGCAAAGGCACAGGCTGACTGTCACACCTGGGGACAGCCAAGGAGCACAGTGTTGGCCTGCAGGTATGCATCTAAGGGTTGATGCTTGCTGATAGAGGTGGCACTTTCACCTCAGGGTAGCTAACATGCATGACAGCTACCTCAAGGTAAAAAAATAGTGACAATGAGGCACTACAAGTTTTACCATGAGATGACTTGCCAAGATAAGTGTTGTACCCCTGCCTGGGGTCGACCTGAGGGAGTTTACCTCATAGTAAAACTAATGTGTGCTGTCTTCACTAAGATTTTGTATTCAGACAGTTGACATGTACCTTTGTTACCCTGAGGAAAAACCACTCAAGTTTTTCTGACAGTGAAAATATGATGATTCACATCTAGGTGCCCTGTTCAGGAAACTGAAACCATTCTGCACTGGCTTTGGGTGTCATTAGTATTTTTACCTTCACTTACTTTCCCTAAAAAAATAATTTGACTAAAACACAGATGTATATGCACACCAGCTGAGCTTCTGCAAATTCTGCAAAGAATTTTTTCATACACTGCAAATTTACTTCACAAAGATCTGCAAGTACCAAGCAAGTCAGTGCAGTTTTGATTTCTGCACATTTCTAAATGTTTCACCATGTCATTGTCTTGCAAACAGTTAAGAGGAAATTAATACAACACAAATTATTTCTTTACCATTACCACTCTGAAGGAATAACTCATACTCTTATTTTAATTTAGAATAGACCTTATTGTTCAGCATTTAAAAAAAGAATTAGAAGTCAATAAGTAGGTGAAAACCCTTTCATACATACACAACTCCTTATTATTCTGCTCACGTGCCAGTATTGCAATATACTCAACAAATACATTTTAAAGTTGTCACAAGCAGTAATTATTGAGAAGAAAGCTACATTTTTGCTTAAAGTCTGTAGTATTAAAACATTATCAGAAGGTCCCACACTAAACTAATTGGGGATCATTTTCATATTCCCTGCATCACTCAATACATATGCTGGGCAGTTACTGTAAGCACTTCAGGGTAGGGGCAGGTCCTTCCTTACTTAAGCCAGTACCATGTATGGTTTTGCTCCTAGTTCACTGTGAACAATGATCAGTGACAATTAGTAGCAATCTTAATGATTTGTAAGTCTTTTATAAAGGATTTTAGAGAGAGGTCTTCTAAAAAAAAGGGTCTTTTAATTAAAGCAAACTTGGCCTTTCTGTAGAAATACAGAACAGGAATTTGATTGCTTTTCACGTACCTCATTCAACCAAGCAGGATATAACAAGCTGGTCAAGCTTCCTCTGAATCCTCTTCCATGCTCTCCTGCCCCAGTAAAATGACCTTTCCCATTCTTCGGTACCACAAGCAGCTGGCTGATGGATATCAGCGGTGGCTGCTCCCTCTACGAAATTCCAAAAGGTTGAGTATCTGTACGTAGCCATCAGAAGCATATGGTGCGCCTGCTACAAGCGTCTTGTATTCAGTGGTAGATAAGCTCTCAGCTGGTGCACCCGGCATTTCCCACCAGGATAACAGAATGCAGGCACATCCTGGCCAAAATCCAACACTTCATGTCTGCCCTGCATCAAGTGAACCACCATTTCTGATGCCTGTATCCTTTGCATGACCAAGTTAGGACTTCAAGAATGTGGGAGATCTATGCATAACATCTAAACAACTAGCTTCGTGCCTACATTCTCCTCTCAACCATCCCCCTCCCCCTCAAAAAAAACGAATCCTTCTAGGCCTCCAACAGCATGGGTAGAAGGAGTTTTGCAGTCGCAGCTAGTGCAGCCATGAAGAACATGCATGAAGAACATACAAACCACCTTATCCATCTCTCAGAGTGCTTCAAAGGTCAGAAGCATTATCCCACTTGATTCATTTGTTTTCACTACAGAATGAGGTTGTAGATTATGCAGTTGCTCTGAGTTGGGACATGCAAAACAGTATTAGCAACCAATACACAATGCAGTAAAATATAGCCTGGATTTTCTCTTATTTCAAAGGTTTGGGTCATGTTTCCAAACCTTACTGTAGTGATAGAAGAGCTAAAAAATTAGCATACTGGCGAGGGCCGAGATTCTCAATGCCATTACCTTCATCCAGGAGCTAGAAAAACATCAAATATTGCAAGAATCACAATAAAAAATCACAAGGGAAAGCAACTGACAACCTAAAGGAAGACCAAATCTGCCACGCCACATTAGGCAACCACTCATGTCCAGCATCACACTCCTAGCAGAGGCAGTTAATCACTGCCTCAGATTTAGAGAAAGACACCCCATAATGCACCTGGCCAATTATAAAATGCTGTATATGGATAAGGGAAAATCCTTCCTGATCCCTGCAGAGACTAGCCAATGTCCTGAAATACGAGATTTAATTAAGCCTGTCTTATTACTTCAAATGTTACAAGTGCTCATAACATTTTCTAGGCCCTTTTCAATCCAGCACGGCATTCATATTTACAACCTCAAGTGGCATGAAGTCCACCAGCTCAACCTCACACTGTGAGGCAACTTCTGTGGATGAATGAAATTTACTGGCCCTTTTACCTCATTTTTTTAATACAAAGCCATACCAGGCAGAAATCTATGGCTTTTCTTATAACATCACCTACTTCAGACAGTCAACCCCAAGTCCAAACACCTGTTGGTCTGGTGATAGAGCAGGGAAGGTTAGAGAAGGAAAGGAAGACGATTTAGATGGTGAATCAGCAACACAGCCCCTTCTCAAGCTTGCCCAGGACACTCCGAGTTTACCTGCATGTGAAAAATTAGGGTTGTATCTATAATGGAACAATTACTAATAAAAAACAATCACTAATTATATTGCTGTTACTTTAACGTCTCATCTGGAACATCCTCTGCTTTCTGCCTCTTCAATCCCACAAAAATTCACTATTAACATGTTGAAAGCAGCAGATAAGAGAGAAATGCAAAACCTTAGGTCCAACTATAAAGAGAAAAGGAAGGAAGGAAGAGGGAAGGCTACAAGTTAATAATTGTTCAGAATCTGAAGTCTACAGTAAAGAGGGAAATAGTTTTGTTCTGTTAAACAAACACCTCACTAATGACAGGGTCTCCTGCCTATTTCCCACAGTCCTGTAGGTAAATTAAAATAAAAGGATTTCTAGGTTCCGCCTGTGCGTTACACAAAGTCAATTCTGAAGCAAATTACTTCAGGGGGTGGAAAGAAAAAGGGGAACTGAAGGAGAAGTCAATTCAGAGAAGAAAATGTTGCAGTTTTGGAAATTCTCCTCCCTGAAATTACACAGTACCTCATTTTGGAAACTCCAGAGTAATGTTTCAGCAGTCCTGGAACTGAGCGAGACCCTTGGCAACGCCAGTTGACAATCTGCCCCAACCGCAACTGCAATGCTGCAGAGCCAGTGAGGCCAGAAGCCCTGCAGCTCAATGCCTCCATACTGCAGGGACCACGTTTGAACTGGAAACAGTTTTCTACAGGGGAAACTGATATTTCCCATGGATTTTTATTTTGAAGGATTTAGGCTTCTTCCTGTAAATCTTCCTGTAAATGACAGAGAAGCAGCATACCAACAAACCAGAGTGAGGTGCTGAGCAGGACACCATGGCTGGAACAGTTGCCCAGTGAGCAGAGGCTGAGCAAGGTGGGCTTGTTCGGCCTGGAGAAGAGATGGCTTTGGGAGGACTAACAGCAGCCCCCAATTCTTATGAGAAAGTTATCAAGGAGATGGAGGTAAGTTCTTCACAGCAGTACATAGCAGAAGGACAAGAAGAAGAAGGGTTCAGACTGGATCTCATAGTCATTCTCATCATCATCAGTGCCTCTTGATCTGCAGTTTGTGTGACTAGAGAGCTCATCAAGTACTCCCATTATCTGACACTTGTTTATAAACATTTCAACAGCATTCACAAATGCTGTGCAAACAGTGCACTAACAATAATGAATCAAGGCTCCTGGAACATCCAGAGCACAGTTAGCAGCCACTGACTCCCTTCAAGGCCTGGAAAAGGTCCACCCCTCCTTTTAATTGTCTTGTCCTATGAATGGTATCACCTGTGATACTGAGGGGTGTGTTTGCCCTTACCTAAAAGTTTTGAGGAGCAAGTGGAGCAAATGGATCAATCTTTTTTAGGTACTAAACATTTTTTTCCTGTTAGTGTCGTGCTTGTGAAATTTGCTAGTATCAAATAAACATGCAATATGTAATGAATGTTCAGCACACAACAATAGATACATTGGTCCATATGGGTTCTGAGGTCATTAAAGCCCAACACAAAGTATATGAAATCACTGCAAAGATTCTAATAAAACTTTACAGGCTTTGGAGCACTCAAATAGAGCAGGAACTGCAGATTGCTGTGATTTTAAAGAACTCTGATTTTCCCATTTGGCAAAGCAAAATATCAAGAATAGGAACCCAGGGAACAACAAACATACAGCCTTCAGACTTTTCACTGTCCTATACAACCACACTAATTGAGCACATCTCACTTTTCAGAGCACTGATCTCCGCAACACCCTCTGCAAGGTAAACATAACACCCCTGTTTTACAGAAGCCGAAGTGAGGCAGCAGCAAACTATGTGATATGTTGTAAACCATACAACGAACAGAGAACTGAATCCAGGTCTCCCAAGTCTCAGACCAGTGTCTAGACCTGTAGACACGGTTAGCATTTATTTTCTTTTAAAAATAAAGGTGTTTTCATCCTCAGAAAAGATCTGCAAATTCTCTCAATTTTGGTTACCAAGAGTTCAATTTGTCAAAATTTAGACATTTCACTGAGATGTAACCCAAGAAATGTTCAAAATAGGTCACTTTTGAACACTGTGAAATAGAATTACCTTGGAACTTTTGAATTGTGTTTTTTCTACCTTTTTATTTCCATTTTTGTACAGCAAGAATAAACCTTTGCTTGTTAAATAAATGCAGAGACAGGGGTGACGGTGCCTAGAAACTGCAAGATTAGACAAGTAAAATCTACCACAACACCTGCTGCTCTTCTAGATGCCCCACACACAGCATTTTTAGCAAGAATTACTGAGTCAAGAGATATCTAATTAAAACTTAGTTCATGTGCTTTTTGAGTCTGACCCAGGTGCAGCAGTGAATATGCTAGTTAAAGTTTCGGTTTTCTAGCTTTCCTTTTTTAATGAAACAACTATTTTTCTGTCAGACAACAGTTTTAATTGAAGCTTTTTTGAGCAGTCCCATTGCCAAGAGCTCTCAAGCCCCATTAATTCACCAAGTAAGGACATTTAGGATCTCTAAGTGCTCAATACTTTCATACTTGACCCTTTGGGATCAACATAACATCATACTTAGAGCCAGAAAAGTAGTTCCAAGTAGCACAAAACCTAGAAGTGTTGATTCACATTCACTGGCAGATTTTACTGGGATGGATGAAGCATTTACTGTTGCCAGCTGTTGCCTCTGTCCCTCTGTTGGAAGCTACCATCCCAGGGACAGTTTAGCAGAACAAGTATCCCCCCTCGAGTCAGTGGGATTTACAGCCTAAAATTGTCAGGAGTTTATATGAGTAGAGCAGGCTATAAGCTTTCCTGGCTGGGGTGCAGGCACACATCCCATTCAGCCAGCCCTGTGGCAAGGAAGCATCACCAGTGGAGGGTGGGGAAGATAGCTGGGAGCCGTTTCTACTTCAGCTATCTCTGATTGAACTCTGTCACCAAGCAAGAGACAACACCCAAAGCCAGTTAGCTGGCTCCTAGCATATAGTTCTGCTGGCTTATAAAAAGGAATGACCCTATAAAAATAGTTAGGGCTCAAACTTTCAGTGTGCACATCTGTTCTTCGAGACGGACTCTAAGGTCACTTTGAATCACGGAATGAAATATATGGCTAGTGAAATCCAAGAAAAATGACTGCCTTTCCCCTTGTCTCTGAACTTTTATCTGCTCATCTGAACATTTTGCAAAAACCAACAGAAAACCTATTACAAAGATTGCTGGTGCATGAAATGATTGAGAAATATTTGCAGTTTGAAAGCAGTTTCACTTCCTGCCTGATACCACAAAGAAGCTTTTTAATAAAGTTAACATCACTGTTATTTGTTTTACATCTATGTCCTTATTTTGTCTATTTTAGATTTCTTGAATTCTTACGCTAAAACAAAACCAAAAAAACCATAAAAAAACCCCATCTGCTAAAGCCAGAAGTTCATGGTTTTTCATTGTAAGCCACACTGCTGATAATGTAATAATGTTCCTTAGAAAAATACCTTGTGTTTACACTGTAAAGAAGTTTTCATCCAAATATTTCAATGCATGCTACCAATTTTAGTTAGGCTATCTAAATATATGCATACCATTTTACAGCTGGGCTGACTGAAAGATTTTGTGACCCTCTTTCCACAAGCATAGAGGCTGAAAAATTAGATTGTGGAGTCCTGAGTCAAAATACCCCAGGAACCATTAAACTATACTGCCTGTGCAACACCTATTCACAGCAGTTAAGTTCCAGAGCTGGTAGAATACTAATTAAATTAATTTTGCGAACGCTTCTGTGCTGCTATTCGTGAGGTTGTGTTCCAATATGCAGACAAGCTGTTAGATAGTCATAAAATATATTTGTGAGTCCTGAAAGTAATGAATTTCAGCATGAATAACTAGCTAAAGACTGTCCTATGAAATAGAAATCATAACAAAAAGCTATCGTATGTTCCCTACTATTATTTTTGGTTACTTAAAATGTTTCAGCTACCCACTCAAACAGCCACGTGACCAGTATCAATAATCTTGCAGGCTGTCTCTTTCTAGAAACTACTTGCACTGTGACCAGAATAAAAAGACTACATTTCCTCATTCCAGTTTTGACCAATACAGTTAAATACAACACCAAATACCATTCTGACTCACAAGGGGATTGCCACAGGGATGGCTGACCAATAGGTCTTGCTCGTGGTTCAAAAGGAGGGTCACTGGTTTCTATGACAGCCTCTTCCAAAGTTGTGTCATTGGGAGTAGTAGCGTGGCGATTACCCAGTTAAAATCGCATGGCCAGTCTTTGTTAACACAGTGATACTTCAGCCCACGTTCTGTACTGCATTCAAGGTCATGTTTCTTGCATGTTCTTCTGAAACCATCTGGGGGCACCTGCTGACTGTTGGACTTGCTCGACCCTGGGTCAGTTCTTGCAGGATACTGGACATTCCTACATAACTAAATATTGTGACATATATGCTAAAAGTTCTTTTCTTTCACCATTGTTTTTCCAAAAGGGGAAGTTAGACATGCAAATTTAAACTCCAGGCTTTTATTGCTATTGGGCTAAATGAATTGCAAGCCCCACACCAAAACATGATTCTGGTTAGTGACAAATGTGGGAAAAATGCAGTAAGATGGGGTGTGAAGAGCAGGAAGAAAGATGGCATGTGGGCAATTCATGTGTGCTTCTTTCTTTCATACAAAAATTTCATTGCCCAGGGATAATCCCAGAGTGGGCTGAAGGGTGTGAAGCCATCATATTCCTCCTCCACAGGTAGACCTGTGCAATTTAGATCCTTCCAGTGTTGCACATTGGAAGGTTTATGCACCAGGACCTGAAACAACTGAAAACAGCAAAAATGCTAGAGAAAAGCTCTTTCTGATGTGCAGAGACTTTCTTCCCCCTTGGGGAGTCCTCACAGCAGGCTGAGGCTTTCACTGCTCTCTGTTTTGACTCTCACGTTGCCTACTGACCACTGCCCACCATGGAGCAGGGAAAGGCCACACCACCATCAGGCATGCAAGATATGCAGCACACGTTTCCATATGGGAAGTGTCACTATGGGATCTGCAGAATCTCCAATGCTTTTAAATTCTGTTTTCACCCTTCTTTCTTTCTTTAAGCATACCATTCCTATTTTATTCCCTGATCTTGACCATGCACTCAAACACACTAAGATGGTCAAGCCATTGGAGACAGCAGCCCTCTGTGCATGCAGATGTGTGTACGCACACACCTGGCAGGATGACCGTGTTTCAAACTGGAAAGCAAGACACCAACAGTGGATGATCATTCAAGTGGAATGTATGAAAGGAAACTTGGAAAACAGAGGACAACCCTTCCCTTTTT